>NW_026294514.1:6718057-6975557 GCF_007827085.1 Peromyscus californicus insignis | reverse complement strand
TATCATCTTGGTTTCTTTCTGGAAAAGCAGTTTACTTCATCAGCTGTGGAGTTCTGACCATTTTAGGAGAATAAAGCACTAATCTGAATGTACCTAAAGACTGAATACAATTAGTGATGCAGGGATATGGAAGACCTAAAAGAGAGAAAGATGGTTGAAGTTTATATATTTTCCAGAAAGCAGTTTTAGGAGAGGACATGAAACCCTGGCTATCGAGGGATATAATGAACACTAAGATGAAGAGTTTTAGTTTGAAATGTTTGAAATTGTGTGTGATTGTGTCCTGTATTGTGGAATTCATAGAATAGGGAGGCTTTCTGAATTTCAGAAAAATTGTTAGCCTTTGGTGCGAACGCATGGATGAGACAATTAAAGAGTCATAATTCAGAAGCTTGCCAAAAAGCACAGGTGGAAAGAAGAATTGGACTAGAGTAAGAGGATTCGTTATGGTCCTGTCTATTTCTATCCATTCTCAATTTTGTGTTCATGCCTGGACCCCTTTCTTGGCTTATAGCTACTGCTACACATTCTGCTGTGTGCAGGAATTGCATCGCCTCAGCAGTGGCTGTGCAGGATGCTATTCATCTCATCTGTACATAGCATTTCATCTCAGATATGCACAGTGATAATTGCTTTGCTTGAAATCTTGTTTATATTGCTAGCTCCTGAAAAACAGAAAACCATATAAGATTGCCATATTTTAGTTATAATGAAGTGTAGTATTTATCCCATCACAAAAGTTAACAGTAATCTTATCTTTGAGAGTAATTTTTTTGACTATTTAGAAAATAACATAGAACCTATGATCAAATACTTACTTAAGGTCACAGACATCTTTGCTTAACAGATTCAAAATTTTTTATCACTGATATGAATTAAATAAGATCTTTCTCAGATAATTTATTAATTGGTACACATTGAAAACTAAAATGATTGACAAAAGAGTTTTATAATCACATTAACAAATTTTCTTTAAATTATCATTGAAAAATTAATATATATGTTTTACAAATATTAAAATTCAAGATTTTTTTATGTCATGAACCTATAAAATAGTTGCAAATGTAAGGAAGAGTCTATTCTTTCCACTTTTGAGACAAAAGTGAATGAAATCTGTTAGCTCAGCAGGGGGATGTTTTGTAACTTGAAAAAGACTTTGATTTTCTTTTATATTTGATTTTTTTCCTTTGGGAAGCAGCTGAAAGTCTCTACTAAAGGAAACTGTTGAATCAGAGAAAGTTGAGTTTTTAAAGACAGTAGAAGATGCAGTCTGAACTGAGCAGGGTGCGAGGACATTTCCAGAGAGGCAAGCACACTGCATTCATGGACAGCGCTGACCCCAGCTTCCTCATCCCAGGAAGGGCTACATGTAAAAGATGATCATTCTTTAATGCATGGCATTTGGTCCTGTGCCTGAAATCACTCAAGGTTAAAAAGAACCTCTAAAAGCATCGAGAGTGTTCCTTTCCATTCAACACTTATGGATACAACATGTAAATAAGCCCACTAACTGTATTCACATTTTATTTCTAAAGAGATTTGTTTTGAGTATGTGAAAAAATAAAGACCGAGTTTTAAGTCCTGAGGGATAAAATTGCCTCAGAAGGTCCATTCCATGCTTCTAGACGACTGTTATTACAGGCCCAAACATCAAAATGCCAGAGAGCTGGTGGAACAATAATGGAAAGGTCAGCCGGCATGATACCAACTCAGTCAATGAAAAGACTTGCCAGGTAAAAGCAGTTCTCCGGGAAAAATGAAAATGGTAAGAAAACAATTTATTTGTATGAGGCTCATTTGATTTTTTAGAGAATGTATTTTATTTTTTTGCTATGTGGACTAGGAAGCCAGAGAAAAATGTCACTGTGAGATGTTATTTGCATTTCACAGGTTGAATGATTGATTGACTAATAGCTACATCTTACTCTATAGGAAGGAGAGACTATGAATAAAGGAGGGAAAGGGGAGATGTAAGCACCCAGTGTGTATGTGTGTGTGTGTGTGTGTGTGTGTGTGTGTGTGTTGTCCACGTTCCAATGCCAGGAGAAGAGAAAAATCGTGGACAGATACAATGTATTTTATTTACTCTGGGAGAAGCTGTCACATAGATTGCTAGGCAAGGAGATGCTAGGAGGCAGCCAGGAACTTGTGGGTGTACAAACTGGCATAGACACACATACAGATCAGCACACAGGCTACATGGAGGTAGGTATACAGGCCTATAGGCACTCAGGCAGGGTGCAGGGGGAAGGTACATTATAAGACTTCATACTGCTGATCCCATGGCCATATTCACACAGAATCATACAAAAGTGGCAGTTTATCAAAAATAGTCATTAACATAATGTATCACTATTTACTTTTGGGGATCTCCAGACATCTGGTGTCAGTCATTTTCTGCTTATTTATAGCCCATAGACACCCACTGTCACCCATATTTTAGTTGAAATATTGGGATATTCATATCAGCCTCATGTTGTAAATAAGAACAAGCCCTTATAACATTCTATTTAAGATATATATATATATATATATATATATATATATATATATAGAGA
This sequence comes from Peromyscus californicus insignis, assembly GCF_007827085.1. Taxonomy (NCBI): domain Eukaryota; kingdom Metazoa; phylum Chordata; class Mammalia; order Rodentia; family Cricetidae; genus Peromyscus; species Peromyscus californicus. The sequence goes on along the minus strand of NW_026294514.1, from coordinate 6,972,999 downwards.
GAGAGAGAGAGAGAGAGAGAGAGACAAAGACAGAGACAGAGATAGATAGAGAGACAGAGACAGAGACATAGAGATGGAGAGAGACACAGAGAGATACAGAGAGAACTGAATTCTAAGTCCTTCTATCTGGGTCCCCTTAACGACTCCTCTTCCCACAAGAACTGAAAGTAAAAAAGAAAGGACATACTAAGCCCTCTACACCTCAATTTTAGCCCATCTCCTAAATTATTTCAGGCTCTCATTCTTAAAGAAGGAATGTTACAGGGATGAGAAGCCTGGGAGGCCTTTGAGGGTGAATGAACACCTTCCTCATAGCCATCTTTGGACCCTACCTCCTATTTTCTTCCTAACACCACAAAGATAAATGTCAAAAGTGCCTCTCCTTAGGATTTAAAATACTACATATAGTATTTTAAGCTTTGTTGAGGTCCATTAAGAAAAAATTATTTCCCTCTGATCCAAGAATAGTATCTGAGTTTTACCTCTGGACCTGGTGGAGACATGACATCTTGACTATATTAAAAATTAGAACACTACATACTTGGGACTGTAAGTCACCTCACCAGGTAGTCACCCCTCCAGAAAGGCAATTAACCTGAAGACATACTAAGCAAGTGGGAGGAATAATTACCCCTGTGAGCTAATGTACTTAATATCCTTCATGGTCCATTTCCTCCACCATGCAACATTACTAATTCTGACCTCTTTTTTGAGTTCTAACTAAAAAAAAAAAATGTAACTTTTCCTTTCCTTTCTTTCTCTTTCTCTTTGGATATTGGCCAAAAATGTGATCATGCTCTCCTTGACACTCTGGACTTTCTCATTCTTTCTTTGAAACTCCTACACCACTTCAACATCCAGTTGATAGCCTACCTCCATTGCTGAATATGCCAGCTTTCTTGAATACTAATTCAAAATATATGGTTTTCTCTTTTCTTCTCCCTCTTTTTCTCTTTCCCCTTCATCTCCTTGGCAGCAGCCATGATTTCCAGCTTTCCTGCCCTGATGTTTTTCTCTCAACCTCTGATAAAATTGTTTTCAATTCTGTTGGAGTCCATTTCAGAATTCTGTCCTTAATGAGTCCAAAACCCAAAGAGACTCAGATTTTCCTATTAACATAGACATGAGAAAACAAATTCTGAGGGTTGAAATTGCATACAAATTGTGTTTTGCCAAACCATTGTTGTTTAGTCAAGAAACCTAAAAGGTAAGATAAAACTAAAGTAAAACTTCCTAGCGTGATGAGGGTAGATGGAAGGCAAGGATATGATAAAAGATGAACAGAAGTAGAATATGATATGCTCTTAGACACATGGTAATTATGAAATTCACATAGTCTTCTAGGCTCCTACCTTTCTAGAAGTGATGCTACTATTTGTGGTATTAAACCATATGACTTCTTAGTAAAGCAAACTGAAATATGAAAAATTCCAATTAAAATATTTACAATTGAATCTGACACCCTCAAAATAATACATTAAGTACATATGCTTAGGGGGAATATTTTAAATTGACTATTTTTCTTCGTGTCTCAGAATTGTTCACAGTTCAGATATGCTTTAGCAAGACACATTAACCTTAAATTTCACAAGTGTAATAGGAAGACATATTTGATCCATGCATTACAAAACCTGCAAGTGTTGCCATGCTTTTATTACCTCATACGTTCTCATACATTCATGTATTTATGTTTAATGTTTCGCTGGTGCATTTAAAAATTATTTTTACATTACATTTTAATAATAACTTTATCAACCAATGTGTTATTTATTGCAGCCCTTGAAGTTTTAGTAGATAATATTAGACTGGTAGAGATGTTACTTTTTAAAATATATCTATCATTTCCCTGTAATGGCCAGATTATGGATTTTAAGGACTGCTTCCTTGATTGGTACACATTCTGCTCAGCAATATGATTATGTGTGTGTGTGTGTGTGTGTGTGTGTGTGTGTGTGTGTGTGTGTGTGAGAATGTGTTTATGTGTGTGTGTGTGTGTGTGTGTGTGTGAATGTGTTTATGTGTGTGTGTGTGTGAATGTGTTTATGTGTGTGTGTGTGTGTGTGTGTGTGAATGTGTTTATGTGTGTGTGTGTGTGTGTGTGTGAATGTGTTTATGTGTGTGTGTGTGTGTGTTTATGTGTGTGTGTGTGAATGTGTTTATGTGTGTGTGTGTGTGTGTGTGTGAATGTGTTTATGTGTGTGTGTGTGAATGTGTTTATGTGTGTGTGTGTGTGTGTGTGTGTGAATGTGTTTATATGTGTGTGTGTGTGTGTGTGTGTGTGTGTGTTTATGTGTGTGTGTGTGTGTGAATGTGTTTATGTGTGTGTGTGTGTGTGTGTGTGTGTGTGTGTGTGTGTACATGTAATTTGATTTGTCCTTCCTTTTTTGTCAAAGTTTATTTTTTCCTGAAATATTGTGGTGGAAAGCAGTAATTAGAAGAAAGTAATAGGTCACTGGCATGTGTTAATCCATTGTTGGATGCAGAAAGATCCTCAGACAAAGTTAACAACAAAAGCCTACTATGGAGATGAACTCACTCCTCAGTATTTCGCATGATTTGGTTCTAGGTGTCATGCGTGTCTGCACAACTTTAAAGGTAGTGAGGAGCAAAGACAAGACAGAGCCTGTCTCATACACACGCGTGTGGTCTCATTGTCTGGGCACCAACACATGACCAGAAAATCAGCCTTTAGGTTGATTATTTAACGTGTTGTCCACACAGGCGATTTCAGAGGCAAGGGGCACACCAGCCTGAATTGCGCAGGGATTGGAGCCATAATCCAGAATTTCCCTGTGTGAACTGAGATAGGCTATTCCTGTAGAGCTGGCACGACACCCACACAGCTGCTCACGTGTGTTAGTCTCAGCTAGGAAGAGAAGCTTACGTTTTTTGCTTTTCCTAAAACATGCTATTGATTTCCTGTTTTCATATGTCACTCAGATGATTAAATTTTGTGTACACCTTTTCTTCTGTTCTGTTTATACAAGTCTGCTATTGACAGTTTTGAGTCCAGGGATCATGCCAATTGCTAAGATGATATGCATAAGAATATTTAAAGAAAAAGAACTCATCTCCAGGTAGACTGCCTAGCTCCTGTCTTAGTTTATTTGTCCATAAAACTGGAATGCAGATAGTATTGATTTTGTAGCATTATTGTGATAACTGATGGATGGGGGATGCATGTAGCATACTTTAAGCAATATCTCATATGTAGGATGCTCATAATCAAAATGAGAACAGTGACTCTGACCCAGTTGCCCTCACCTTGCCTGGCCTTTGACTCTATACTTGTCCTGAATCTACTTCGGAATTCCTGTCTACAATTATACTTAAAAAAAAAATCAGATCTCCTGATCTCACATTGAATATACCACATCCCTCTCTCAAGCTTGTTATCAATGATACATGCTGCTTATGTATTTTCCTGTGCTTTGATCTCACATATAGTACAACTTCAATGATATAAGCAAGAGATCATTTAGGTTCATTAGAGTGAACTGTCTCTGCCTTTGCAAATGATGGTCTTGTCACAGTTTTTCCTTTCCTTCAAAGAGAATCAAGAGAGAAGAAAAAGATAATATCACTGTAGAGCATTGAAGGACCTGAACATATTGAGTTACATAGCATATTACACTTGGCTGATTTTATCCTAAGGAGAGAATTAATTCCATAATTGCTTCCTTTGACTACAGATCATTACATGGTTTGTGAAAATATAGTGGAGGTTTTGATGTTGACAGACACTTTGCCATGGCACGTGGCAAAGTGTTGTGAGTGAAATTATTGCCAAGTATTTTTGTAGATTCCTATGAGAAAGAGATAAAAATGACTTTAAGTCAAACACATTAGTGCAATTATTAACCATTATACTTATATTCTCAGAACATATTCACAGTGATAATTGGTACTAATTGAATTGGAATAATGTTATTTTTTTTTTTCTGAAATGCTGGTTTTATTTGAAGTTGGAAGACATAAGCTCAATCAGTACAAAGAGTTAAATGACTGTTTACTGAATGTTAGACACTGAGCTAGAAACTTCTGGGATAAAAAACAATTCCTAACACGTGGACTCAGTTACTAGCATTGCATGTTTAAGATATCTACAAGCAGCTAACATCTCCTCTTAGCATCTCAGAGGGCCAGGTCTTTGAGTGATTAATGTGTCATTCCATTAGAATATGTCAGAGTGATATAGAAGATACAGCAGCACCTCTGAAGGGTCATCTGTGCAAGCCAGGACTTGCCTGTGTGACTTTCATTGTGAAGTATTTCTAGACTACAGAGTCTAAGTTGGAGACATCAGAGATCAGTAAGAGGATCAAGTTCCAAGGGTCAAGCATGGCTCTAGGCTGAGGATTTAAGCTGGAAGTGCTGGTTTACAGTTAACATTCAAAATCTTGGGACCTGTTGAGCTCATCAAAGGAGCCTAGACTGACAAGGAGGAGCTCCTATGCCTGCGCTCTGGATTCCAAGGTTCCCTTTTGACCTCAGAGGACATGCCATGCTGTTTTTGTGAGCTCTCAAGTCAGTTCTAGTTAAATTCCCAAGCACAGGTAGCTTTAATTTACTTTAAAATACTTAGGCTGGTATGTAAAATGTGCACCCACTTGACAAAAAAAGAAACATTTATTTCACTTTTTGAGATTATACTGTAATTACATCATTTCTCCTCTTCCTTTCCTCCCTCCAACCTTGCCACATACACTTCCTTGTTCCCTTTCAAATTCATGACCTTTCTTTTCCCACTAATTATTTTTGTACACACACACACACACACACACACACACACACACACACACACACAAATACAACCTGCTCAGAATTTTAGTTTTATTTAAAGTTTTCAAGTTGGCACAATGTATTTTTTTAAAATCATTTTTTATCTACATCCTTCAGGGGATAGCTACTTTTGAGCTGAAGCCAGCAGGAATACACATTTTATGAGCACTTAGCATTTGAAAGGCTCATCTATAGAAATGATTCCCCTATCTGAATTCTCCTGTTCCCACAGTGTGTGCCCTATGACTGTCAGTGCACTGAGGCTCTCTATCAACGTGCCGCTTCTCTAGTCAAGTGAGTAGTGTTAAAATATATGGGTTCACCAGAAATACGGATTCCTACCCCTCATGAATCAGATGAAATCATCAAATGAGTGCACCCACTAATTTCATTCAGATATACCTCCTATAATATTTAAGATTTAAAAATTAGACCTAACTCCTTCCTTTAAATTTCTTTAATTGAGTATTAAAGTTCACTTCTGTTACTGAATAAATGTTAATCCAAAATTCAGTGCATATCACAGGCACTTGAATATGAGACAAGTATTTTTTGTTTGTTTGTATAGTCAAGCAGGTATAACAAACAGTACACAGTGTAATGTTTGTGTGAATGTGTTTGTGTGTGAATGAGTGTGTGTGTGTGTGTGTGTGTGTGTGTGTGTGTGTGTGTGTGTGTAATTTTGACCAGTTCTTTGTGTATTTTAGATGTTAGACTCCTGTCTGAAGTATTGTTATCACACATTTTCTTTCATTCTGTACTGTGTTACTCTCCTGATATTTCCCTTTGCTGAGTGGAGTTTTTCAATTGATTTTAGTTCTTAGGAAGGAATCTTGTACTATTAGAGTCCTATTCAGAAAGTTCTTGCTTGCATCTATATTTTGTTTTTCCTATATTTTTCTCTAGCAGTTTTAGCATTTCAAGCTTTAAATTAAGGCCTTTGATCCATTAGGGATGACAAGGTGGTTGTTAAAACATACTGCAATAAATCCCAAAAGATCATCAGGGAAGACTTTGAGTGCTTATATTTCAAAAAAGCTGGACAACCAAGAAAAACAAGGATAATTTCTATTCTCAGATGACTTACCAAAATTAAATTCAGAATTTATAAACAATGTTGCCTAAATACATAATAAGCAATGAGATTAAAAATCTCACAACTACAACAACAACAACAACAATGACGCAACAAATCCATGGCTAGTGGATTCACTGATGAGCTCTACCAAATTTTTAAAGAGGATTAAATGCAAATAATTATCAAACTGTTCTACAAAGAAGGGAAAAATACACTATCAAACTAAGTCTAAAATCTCAGTATTAACTTGATAATAAACCTAGGCAATGACACAACACAAAAACAAAATCACAGGCCAAATTCCCTGAAGAACACTGAGTAAAAATTCTCAACACAATACTTGCAAAAATAATTCAAAATAATGCTAAGAAGACCAAACATCATGACCAAATTTGATTTATCACAAAGATGCAAGGTTAGTGTAACACATTCAATTTGATAAATGTAATGTACTATATAAATAAACCCAAGGACAGAAATCATCCAATCATCTTGGTAAAGACAGGAAAGACATCTTACAAAATTCCACTTGTTCCCATTATAAAAGTCCCAAAGAAAATAAGAATAGATAAAACAAATGTCAACATAACAAAGATGATATAAAATCACATATGAGAATCAGTAGTTATTTAATATACCAATAATGAACTTTCTGAGAAAGAAATTAAGAGAAATATTTCTTCTAAAATAGCTTTAAAATATCAAGGAATAAACCTGGGAAAGAATGTGAATGAATTCTACAATGAAAGCATTAAGACACTGAAAAAAATATTGAATGAGACACCAAGTACTTGAAAGACTTTCACATTCCTGGATTGGTAGAATTAGTACTGTTAAATGGTTATACTACCAAAGTAATCTGTAGGTTTAACATAATATCCACCCAACTTTCAAAGTCATTCTTCACAGAATTAAAGAAAAACACTCCTAACATTCATAAGAAAACACAAAAGATCATGCTAAGCACCTTAGTCACTGTTCTATTGCTGTGAAGAGACCCCTTGACCAAGGTAACTCTTGTAGATGTAACCAACGGTCTTATAAAATAAGAAACACAGAGCCAATTCAGAGAAGAAAGCCAAGAGGTCAGAGCTAAGAGCCTCACCCTTCCTGATTCAGGGATCCTCTCCAGCCAAGAGAGCTCTCCGAAAGGAACCTACTTCCTGTGTGTCTGTCTTTAAAGTCTTCCTGTTCTGCCTTGTCATTGGTTGTAAACCCAAACATGTGACTGCCTCGTCACTGCCTGAATGTACTGCCTGCCCTCCAGGTCCTTAAAGGCGTGCGCCACCGCCGCCATGCACTTGCTATGACTCTAATAGCTCTGACCCCCAGACAACTTTATTTATTAACATACAATTAAAATCACATTTCAGTACAAGTAAAATACCACCACAAACTCTTATGAAGGAAAGCATTTAGTTGGGGATGGCTTACAGTTTTCAGAGGTTTAGTCCATATCACCCTGGCATCTTGGCTGAGAGCATGGCAGCATGCAGGCAGGTGCTAGAGCAGTAGCTGAGAGAGAGAGAGAGAGAGAGAGAGAGAGAGAGAGAGAGAGAGAGAGAGAGAGAGAGAGAGAGAGAGAGAGAAATCACCTAGGTCTGCTAGGTCTGGCATGGACTTTTGAAACTTCAAATAGTGCCACTCCTCAATGACTGAGCATTCAAATATATGAGCATGTGGGGTCCTTCGTACAAAACATCACAGCAGCCAAAGTAATTGTGAGCAGAGAAAACACTGATGAAAGTACTACAATATCTAAATTCAAATATACTGCCAGGAGTTAGGAGACAGAGGAACAGCTCCATGATGGCCCTTCAGGAACCTGATGGTCTGTATTCTTTTAAGGATCCAAACTCAGTCCAAACAGATATTCTTAGCTTCCACGGAACAAGGAAGTCCAGATAAAGACAATTTGAGCAGAGTTGGAGGTTTTATTACAGGCATTTAAATATAACTTAGGAGAAGGTTAAAATAAACATTAGGGATCAGAAAGTAGGACACACCCAAGTATGACTGTGTGCTCCTCAAAGGGGGATCACAATTAATTGTCTGAGCTTTATATATATGGTTCCTCTCAAGTTTTACCTAAAAAATTGCTGTAGTCTGATAAGGTGAGATGACAAGCCATTGGGTTTGTACAATGGTTTATATTAAACTGCACGCCCTTTCCTTATAAATGGCATGTCTGCTAAGAGTCAGAAAATTATGTTTATGACTAGGAAAGCAGCTTCTAATGGCACCGTAATTCTTGCTACATTGCTGGCTAGATGCTTCAGCTGGATTCTTGGACAAGTTCCTTCTTTGTTTTAATGTATGTTCATAATTTATCTGTCTTTCTATCCTGCCTCAATAGTAAGTACAAAACAATAAAGACAAAGGCAGCTTGCTACTAGCACAAAAATAGAAATGTATACCATAAGGTGGGGTGCACAGAAAAGGGCAGCAAATGCTCTGTAGAAGGGGCTATAAGTGTTGTGAGCTGTCTAATGTGAATGCTGGGAACCAAACTCAGTTCCTCTGGAAGAGCACAAAGCACTCTGATTCACTCTCTCTGCAGCTCAGCAACTTGCATCTTAATGGCAGGTGCTGGTTAAACTAATTGGAGAAATGTACCACACCTCCCTTGATACATTCACTTCAGAGAGCTGGCTCCCAGGCCATTGAGAAAGCCATTCTCAAGCCATAAAGCTGACAATGGTCTTTTTAGTCCTCAGGATGATTTATATAAATGCCAAGGGGAAGAGAATGTCCTTAAAGTGTTCAGTTATCTAAAGCAAAGGATGAAAAGGAGGGAAAATAACAGCTTTTTTTCTCCATTTTCCACAGTGACAATTAAGACTTTTATTATTTTTTTATGTGTTTGTTTTTCCAAAAGCAAAAAACCAAAACTTTCCTTAAAACAAACCCTGTTATAAGATTTGTATCTTAGAATAAGATTACTCGGTGTCAGGGGAGATAGTTATGAAATACTGTAGGGAAGAGAGGCATGGAAGGGGTTGAACAAAGACTAGGATTTCAAAATGTCTGTTAGAACAAAGGTCTTTGGGGCAGCTTGAAAACAGCTGTTTTTCTTTTGGAGGGAAACTAGTGTGGCTGGATGCAGTGGCTCAGGTTCTTTGTGTTCTGACTTGTTGACTTGGCCACCTTGCAAAGAGGTGAACATGAAATTTCAAATCTATAAAAATGCTTGGAGACTGAGTGGGAGAAACTTTGGAAAGAGGAATTGAGTTTGGTGTATTTTTGCATGAGAGATACTAACAGGAACTAGTAAGTATAGATGCTTAAATAAGAGATAGGAACTTAGAGATGTTCTAGAATGTGAAGGAAAATTCCAGGAAAATCTCACCTTACCCTGAATCTTCTCTAAGTCTAATTGACTGAGTTGAACTTCAGTGGCATGGAGAGGTTGGAATGGTTCAATTCTAGAATCAAGTCACACTGGGTTAATTTTAGTCCCTTCATAGTCACTAATTATACCTCTGTATGTGACTTAAAGTCTTTGTGAGTTTGTGAACATTAAGTAAATCCTTTGGAATGTATAAACAGACCCCCATTTCCTACCAACCTGAAGTCAAGAATGTTGTAGATAGCATCTGAGGAATATAGCTGGGTTCCCCCCTTTTCTGTGACCCATGCACCTACTGTTTCTACCCATGTATTTGAAAACCATCTTGATTCATGACTTTCTCTATTCTGTTACTGATATAGGAAAGGTTGGTGTCCCCTCTTGGGGTTCCTTGTCTCATTAATGAAGAAAATTCCGAATACACTTGAACAGAAGCTTGAGGACAACTTTATTTGACTTCAAATGAAAAGCACATCAGGACAGGCAGGTTGCCCAGAAGAGGAGTGCTGTGGGATGTTCTGTATGTCAAATATGTTGCTCTGATTGGTTAGTAAAAAAAACACTGATTGGCCAGTAGCCAGGCAGGAAAGGCGGGACAAGCAGAGAAGAGAATTCTGGAAAGTGGAAGGCTGAGTGGGAGACACTGCCAGCCGCCGCCATGACAAACAGTATGTGAAGATTCCGGTAAGCCACGAGCCATGTGGCAAGGTATAGATTTATAGAAATGGATTAGTTTAAGCTATAAGAACAGTTAGTAAGAAACCTGCCATGGCCATACAGTTTGTAAGCAATATAAGTCTCTGTGTTTACTTGGTTGGGTCTGAGCAGCTGTGGGACTGGCGGGTGACAGAGATTTGTCCTGACTGTGGGATCTAGCTACAGAGGAGAATGTAAGCAAAGACATCATGAACCGAGCCAGACCACTCTGTGGGTAGAAAGGTTTATTGGGGATTGGACTTCCAAGTCTACCTCTCCAGTGTCAGAGAGAAGCAAAACAGTAGAATGGCAAGTGGCTTTTCATGACAGTCCACTGGGGGTGGGGGGGTGGGGGGGTTGAGGGGGTGGGGAATCTTTGAACTGATAGAAGCAATTTGGATTGATCCAGAACTAGATGCCCTTGCCTGAGGTAGATGCTCTTGGGGCACACCTAGGAGGTTTAATACTAAAACCCATCTTATGAGATTCCTTAGGAATGTTGAATTTAGGCTTGTTTACTCAATAAAGATCCTCTGTTTACATATTTCTGACTCTATGTAGAGTCTCGTCTTTCTGTTTAGGAGACTGTCATCAGTACTGCCATTTGGGGGAGGAGGCACTTTGGATGTAACAGGTATGGTGGAGGAGAAAGTTTATTGTCAGTAGAGGCAAGGACATCTTGAAGAGTCCAGAGTGGACATGACCAGACTGAGCTTAGCCATGTGGGGATGAGGGAGGGGGATGGGAGAGGGGAACCAGGTGCAGCAGCCAGCAGGCCAAAGGTACAAAAGAGAAAGAATAACCATAATGTCTTTATAAAATAGGGAAGAGCCTCTGTGGGAAGGGCAGGCCAGCCCCTGGGCTGTAGAGTTCAGCGTGAGTTTGCCAGCCATACTCAGTAACAGGTAGGGACTGAGGAATACTGGGCCATCCTGGAGGGGTTCACTTTGGTATGTTAAATAGGCACCTCAGCAGTTTATCAGGGTTTGAAACTTAACAAACGGCCATAACTATCAGGGAGAGTGTTAGGAAGCAGGGGTTATTAGGGAGAAACACACAACATCTCATTAAAGGAAAATTTTTTCAGCCTGTTTCTTTAGCATTACTTAGGTGAGCCCACCTGCCTAGGGCTTGTTCCTTGGCTAAATGATTGAAGAAGACCAACTGGAATATTATTTCCCCACCCATTCCAGAGAGTCTCTTGATCAGAACTTTTCCTGAAAGGGCTTTTATTGTTACTTTCACATTACTATATAAACATCAGGGGAAAACCTATAGAGACAACCAAACCAAGCTAGTGGGAACTCATGAACTTTAGACCTACACCTGTGGAGCCTCCATGCGACTCAACTAGGCCCTCTGCATAGGTGAGACAGTTGTATAGCTTGATCTGCTTAAGGGGACCCCTGGCAGTTGAATCAGGATACATCCCTGGTGCATGAGCTGGCTTTTTGGAGCCTAGTGCCTTTGATGGGACACCTTGCACAGCTTTGAGGCAGGGGAGGGGTTTGGACCTACCTTTAGCATGAATCTTAAAAGGTCTTATTAATAAAAACAAACCTGGAGCCAGGTAATGGGGTCAACGCTGGAAGATGAGAGAAGCAGAACAAGCCACAGCCACCTCACCTCGCCAACTTCTCAGCTGATCTTGTTTCCTCAGACTGGAATTCTCTGAGTCCTCATCCAGAATGAATCTCAGCTGAACTGCTGCTAAAAGCCTAAGAGCTTAACCAGACCTAGTTCCTGGTTTTCACACCTTTTATACCTTTCTGCTTCCTGCCATTCCTTCCTGGGATTAAAGGCTCTTGTTAAAACCTTTTAACAAGAAAAACACTGGTTGTTTCCAGTGTGGCTTTGAACTCACAGAGATCCAGATGGATCTCTGCCTGTGGAATGCTAGGATTAAAGGTGTGTGTGCCACCATTTTCTGGCCTCTATGTCTGTCTAGTGACTGTTCTGTTCTCTGACCCCAGATAAGTTTATTAGGGTGCACAATATTTTGGGGAACACAATATCACCACACCTACCTCTACTGAATGTACCAGGCTCTGTTGACTCCCCATGAGAGGCTTTACCTTCTTGTAGGAAGGAATGGAGGGTGGGTTGTGGGGGTAGGACTGGAGGGATGGGAAGAGGGAAGAGGGAAGAGGGAGGATCTGTGATTGGTATGTAAAATGAATAAAACATTTCTTAATAAAAAAATAAAATAAACATCATGAAATTGCTACCACATTAGAACATGGAATTGGAGGAAACTGAGTCTTTATGTCTGGATCATGGTAACTCATTCTTGACTCCATAATAAAATATTTTTATATCCTTTGAGATGAGTGTTATGGTTTTGCATGGGTGAGGCATGTTAACCCTAAGTACTCAGGTGTGTTTTGAAATAACCACGCCAAACTGAAAGCATAATCAGAATAGGAGACTCTTCCCTGGGGCTGAGAAATTAAATTTAATTTGAACAGAATGGTATGGGGCGTTTATGAGGCAAGTGTGTTTGCATTGCTTCATTACAGAAAATGCATTTAAATAGTTTTTACAGAGTTAAAAAAAAGGATGAATTATAGATAATAAAGGAAACCATGGGTCATATAAATGGAAATTTAAAACTTACCAGGAACAAAGAGCACATATATCTAAAGCACAAGGCAAACTGCTACCGGTGTGGATGCAGCAGGGTAGTGCAGCAAGTGAGGACTGGAAGGGCCTCTTTGAAAGCCCTGCAAAACCAGCACATGGAAGAAACCGATTGCAAAAGGAAGGGTCAGAATTCCCCCAGCTGAAGTCAGCTTTGTTTCCAGGTGCAGAGCCACACTGGGTGACTTGTGGTTCCTTATAATCCTACAATACCTCATGCTCAATGAATATTCAAGGTGTCAATGATATGTGCCATGTATGAAGTTATATGGGGAGCAACTACATGTAAGACAGAACATACAATAAACCCATGTTATGCAAATGACTCCCAAAACATGCACAAAGAATGTGCAATGTAACAAAAGCTCCACACTTTTCTACAGTATTGTTGTTTGAACCCCTGAAAGTTTTCTTTGCTTGGGTCAGCTTCCTCACCCTTGCATGTGTGCTATTAAGAAGCTGATCCAACTTCTGCCACTATTCTAGGGGCCTCTGTCAATTTCTTCTCATAGGATGGGAGAACTCAAAATCCTCCTAGAGTTATCTCCTGAATACATTATCAACTAATAATGTAATTTAGCTATAACGTTGTCTGAGTTGTATAACAACCAATACAGTAGCTTTAGAGTGTATGATAGGTTGCTTAATTCTTCAACTGAAAGAAACTCACCAGAGTAAGAGCTACTTTAATACACACTGTAACAGAAATCTTTTACATACAGTTCTTTAAAGGAGCTCCAATGATGTCCTCCACAAGATTCTTACAGTTAAAACATTGAACAGAAATTCAATAAGTGGGTTTGATAAGTTGGCATGAGGAGATTAGAGGCCGATTGTGGTTCGATTATACAGACTGTGATAAACAGGCTGAGGTGTGTGATCAATATATAATGAGCAATAGGAAGCAATAAGGCATTTTTGAGTAGAGTGAAGGATATGGCAGCATCTCTAGGAAGATGGATGAAGCAACTGTGTTCAGAAAAGACTAGAAAGAAGAGGAAAATAAAGCAAGGACCTATTCAACTACTTTGTTCTAATCTAGAAATGTAATAATATGGTTTTATCAGGCTTTATCATAGAAAGGGAACTGAATAAGAGATATTGATAAGAAGTATTATATACAGCTTGAATATCCATTCAATATATGCAGGAAAAGCATATGTCATATAGTATATTATTTTGAGCAAGGAGGATGAGTAAATATCAATTTCAATTGTAAGGTCTTGGGGAATAGGACAAGGAATAGATTTTGTGGAGGAGCTGATACAGTTTTGGACATAACTTTAAGATGTCAGTTTTGATTTTAAGGTAACAAGCTCAGTAAGAACTTGAAGTGCAAGGCTAAGTTGCCTAGAGGAGGCTGGTGCATAATTGCTTTATAACTATTTACACAGACTTGAGAGTTTTTCTAGCTGTTTCTTCATTGTTGTGATAGATCAGCATGACCAAGGTGACATATGGAAGAAGGAATTATTTTGTCTTATGGTTCCAGAGTGTGAGAGTCCATAATGACAAGGGATGCATGGGTATAATGGCAGATATGATAGAAGTAACCTGAGAGTTTTTATCTTAAATCATGAGTACAAAGAAGACAGAGCAAATTTGAAAAGGTTGAGATTTTAATCTCAAAGTCTGCTCACAGTGACATACTTCCTGTGGCAAGGCCACACCTTCTAAACCTCCCCAAAGGCACCACCAACTGGGAAACAATTATTCAAAAATCCAGACCTATAGAGGGCATTGCTCATTCAACCACTACAGTAGTGGATTTCCTTACATTAGATATTTAGGTGTGTTAAGTTCTCTGAAACAAAGGCTCTAATATCAGAATTTAAATTTGATATCTGGAAAATAGCATTATTCTTAAAAACCTCTGAATAATTATAATTCATTATTATCATGGGCATCTCTATTTGTAATAATATAATAAATAGTATTGTAAATAGGTTCACTGTTTTGTGTGTGGGGAAAAGATACTTATTATTTAGGAGTGCAGAATATTAGGACTTTGTAGTCAGACTTTTTCATCGGGACCGTTGTCTCCTCATCAATAACACAGAGACTTATTATTAATTATGAAAGCTAGGCCAATAGCTTAGGCTTGTTTCTAACTAGCTCTTATAACTTAACTTAACCCATATCTTTTAATCTACATTCTTTTACATGTCTCAGTTATCTTTACTCTGTATTGCCCACACTGTTTCCTCTTTCTCCGGGCATCTCTGTCCTTCTTCTTCCCAGTGTCCTCTGTGCCTGAAAATTCTGCCTGCCTATTGGCTGTCCAGCTTTTTATTAAACTAATCAGAGTGACACATCCTCACAGTGTACAAAAAGATTATTCCACAGCAGTTTTTTTTCCAATGAAATTGCTATCAGTGTATTTGTAGAGTCTTCTTCCTGTTGCTTTTGAAATACTGAAGCAGAGGAATGCTACAGTAATGTCACAGGAGCTAATGCTTAACACTGCTAACAAGAAATATTATGATAACATGATTCTGTCCAATTGTGAATCTATTGTTTGCACACACACAATATTGAACATACTGTATGGGAAACAGAATACATCTTACCATTATAATCATTCAGTTGTGTCAATGAGAACCAATTGGTGAAGAATGATAACAAATCATTAACAGGTAGGAATTAGAACTCAGAAGAATACAAATACCAAAGGTTTATCAGTAATGACAATAAATGCTTAACTCACCATAGTCCCATTCCTTTCTAAAGCAGAGTTCACATAGGATTATTGAAGAACTTTTATATAAGCTGGAGTTTCAAGTAGCTACTAGGCTTTTCTCTTGCTCTTAGTAGTGACTGGGATTGGACTTTCAGTATATAGACTTCCACTTGCTTCAGACTGGTTTCTTTGCATGTTGTACTGGTCACATGTATCTATGTCCTTTCACCTTTTATGCCAGATGCTATTACATGGTAAGATTTCTAGTCTGGTACTTTACTTCCATCACTCAACACTAACAAAGTGTCCCAGTTAGTTAGGCTATTGGACAAAACCTAGAGTCATTTGCAAAGCAGAAATTTCAGTTGGAGAATTACTTGTGTGGCATTGTCTTTATTGTTAATTAAGACAGGAAGTCCCAGCACACTGTGGTTTGTACCATCCCTAGGCATGTTGATATGAGCTGTGTGAGAAAACTAGCTGAGCATGAGCCAGTGATGGAGCCAGTAAGCAGTGTCCTTCCATGGTTTCTTGCTTTTCTGTTTGAATTCTTGCCTTGACTTCCCTCAAAGATGTACTTTGGCCTGGAAGTAGAAGTTGAAATAAATCACTTCCTCTCCAATTTGTTTTTGGTCCAAGTGTTTTATTAAAATAGCAAAATGAAACTATAATACAAAGGATTTGAAATTTTATTGTCTGAAGAACTTGTCTGATGTAAGTACAAAGAAGAAAATCACTAGGGGATAGATGAGAGATGAATAAAGAAAATGAGAGAGATGAACCTATGTAAGTGTGCACTGATAGAACATACACTCACTGCTTTGTTTAACCAGGCCAATCTACACCTGAGTGCTAAAGATTTTGAAACAGGAGTCCTCAAATAGAAGTAAAATGTTAGGAGTAACTGATATGAGTTACCTCCAACTGATAACTAGGAAGATGGCTGGAGGCATATGGATGACTAGGACACAGGTCTTATTTGGGTTTATTTGAAGTTATTGATTCATGACCTGTGTTAAACTGTGGTTTAACTCTAGAAGATTGAGTAACATTAAAGTGAGAAGCTATACAGAGTTGCTATTACAGTTCTCTGTATCTTTAATTGTCTTAAGCAAGTGTTAGATGAATACTCAACAAAATGTTGAGTACTTACTACAGAGTTACTCAATTGTCATAATCCCCTCAAACAAAAACAATAATTAATCAATCAGTAAATGAACAAACCACCCAAACTTTTATCGTGTGTAAAAGCCAGAGGTAGAAAAATCCAATCTTAGATTTTCTGGAATACATTCATCAGCATATGGATTTGGCTGCATGCTTTGACAAGTATCGTATTCCTACACTAAGTTAATGAACTCAGAGAATCAGGAGCTCTTATACAAGTCTCTGATGTTACTTCTCTTGGAACCCTCTACCTGTTGTTGAGTACACATTTAAGTTCTACTTCTTAGTCTATTTTTATTATTATTTCTATAATTTTTTATTGCAAGAAATTCTATATTGGGGTGAATTTTTGTTTGTTTCAGAATTACAGATACCATATATTTTCTAACAAAGTTTTAATCCCAACTTATATCAATGTGATGGATATTAATGTTTACATTGTTTTATTGAAAAAGAAACTGAAAGTAAATTAATGTAACATTCTCAAAGTCTCCTATCTAGGAAATGGAAAAAGATAAGACCCAAGCCTTGATCTGACTTCATTATGTTGCTTACTAGCAATTATATTTATTAATTTTCTTGCTTCTTGTTTCAAATAAAAAATTAGTTATTAATTTTTCTTTAGCACTCAGTAAACACAGCTGATCTTTGCTTTGTAATTAATCTCTGTTGTCATCAGAACTTGTGTCTAGCCCCATTTCTCCTAAGCTTTTCCGTTTTCATTTTTTGTTGCAATTTCTAAATGTTCAACAGTGTTAGAGAATATCATATCAACAATCTTGATATGAAATCTACTTACATAGTTATTATAATGATCTAAGCAGTACTTCATTATGTCTTAGCTTATTTTATGCTGTTTCACACCTGGGTAAGATGGTGACGAATTCCTTATGATTCCCAGGAAAACAATGAGGCTGTTTTATATGAATAAAGTTTCAAAGCAATTAGCTAAAAGGCAAAAATGTCAATCATGCTTTTCTTCTTTCCCCCAAACCAAGTCCCCAAAGTGGTTTGAATAACTTTTCAATTAATCTGTTTGTTGATTTTTCTTTGTATAGGCAGTTCAATAGTCAAACATTATTTTCCTTTTCATATCTCTTATTAATTAAAAAAGATTCTTTTTTGAATCCAATACCTAGGTTGTCAGAGACTGCATTCTTTTATTTTCCTAGACTCATAATTACCATGAGAAACAAAGCTATCACATGCAAATTACATTCAATCCCTTTGAGTCTTAACAAATACATCAGTATTTCACATCTAAAGAGAAGTTCAGACCCCAGAGACAGCTACAAAGATTTTTTTCTCATGCATTTAGGCAAATGTCCTACACATTAAAATTGCTCTATAGGTAGACTTTTTCGAAAGTCATGGAATTGTTCTTCTTTTAGTTATTATTAAGAGAATTAGCATGAATATTATTTATAACAGCATATAATTTTTTGTTTGTTTTTTTGTTTATCAAGACAGGGTTTCTCTGTGTAGCCCTAGGACTAGCTCTGTAGAGTAGGCTGGCCTTAAACTCACAGAGATCTGTCTGCCTCTACCTCCAGAGTGCTGGGATTAAAGGCGTAGCTTTCTTTTGAGTAGGGCCCAAAAAAATCTGACCAAATGGCAGCAAGGTGCTACACATTGATCCAAAACTAATGTATGAGAGAGTGTTGAGTTACCAACAACTCACACATGTTCCATTAAAAGTTTTAAACTTGACCAAACATATGTTTTGTTTGGGTATGAAAAACAAAACAAAACAAAAAACAACAAAACATCAAACCCCAAACATAAAATGATTAATCCAGATTCTGCCACCTTTATCAACATTTTTGTTTGTCTATGAACAGTTCCATCAAGGTCATTTTCTGGGCTGTGCCCCATATTAATCCTGCACTTGAGGTCACAACCTCACGAGTTAGCTCTGAGTGTCACTAAACCAGAGGAAACCAGGAGCGTGCCAGAATTAGGAAGGTTTTAGTTGTGTTTAGAAGACGAATGTGAGGGTAGATGACTAGATCAGAATTGTTGTCATCAAACGGCAGCTGAAATTAGTTAATTTGTATTGACTTTAAAAAAAATAATTATGACAAATGTTCCTTTCAAATAAGGTAGTTTGATTTAAGTAAAAAATAATTGACCTACTCTCTTGAGTGAAACGGTGGTGATTCTGAGTAAAATATTTAAATATGTGCACAGTTCCATATTTTATTTTTCTCAGTGAACTGGAACCACTTGGAGTGCTAGGTTTCAGAATGCCATTATTTTACTTGATAATTGCCTTTGGTCCACGTTGTTACACAAGAAAAAAATTTACAGCAAGTTTAAGATATAAAGATGAATCAAAACCATTAAAAATTGATTAGCAAAATGTTTAAAAAGCACAAAACACTTTTGCGACACGGTAAGTAGACAGAGCTAATCTGATGCTGCTTTCTGTGATCACGTCGGAAGAAAATATGGTTATGAAAGAGGTGTTGGCTCTTGATTCCCGTCCGTCCACTTGCTGTGTTGCTCAACAAATGCTGGGAAGACAGCTCAGGTTCTTGGGTTTCAGCAACCGATGGGGCTTCCTGTAGATAAAAGAGTGGACTCATGCTCACAGCCGTCGTACTGGAGGTTAATGGCTCTCGGTGTAGCAGGGACAAACATTTCGCGCTCCAGTCTCAGCTCTTGGGATATCTGAGTGACTGAGGCAGCGATGTTTAATGTAGAGCCTTTGTCTTAGTTACTTTTCTTGTTCTTGTAATAAAATACTCCGACAGAGATTTATTCTTGCTCACAGTTTAAGGTTATAGTCCATCATGGCAGGAAAGGGAAGATGGTGTGAGTTTGGAGTAGTTGGTCTCACATACTATCCACCACCAGGAAACAGACGGCAATCAGTTCTCGTTTCCTATCGGTTTCCTTTTTCCATTTATGCATTCCAGAATTTCAGCTAGGCCATGGTGCCACCCACAGTGGATAGGTTTATTCACCTCAATTAGCAAAACCAAGATTATTCCCAAAAGGCATGACCAAAGGCACATTTTCCAGTGATACGAGATTCAGTCAAGTTGACAACACTAACCATTGTAGAGTGATTTTTCTTTGGGCCACCAGCTCACCAAAAATGACATAGAGACTTATTGATAATTATGAAAGATCAGCCTGTAGCTTAGGCTTGTTCCACTAGCCCTTATAACTTACATTAACCCATTTCTATTCATCTATGTTTTGTTTCATGGCTTTTTACCTCTCTTCCATCTTGCACTTTCTGTTTCCTCTCCATGTCTTCAGGCATCTTTCTCCTGTGCCTCTCTATTTCTCTTCTTCTTCCTCTGTCTCTCCCAGAAGGCCCACCTATCTCTCTCGTCTAGCTATTGGCCATTCAACTTTTTATCACACCAATCATAGCAACACATCTCCACGCAGTGTACAAATATTCCACCACAAACCATCCTACACATCATGAATGGTCATAGTCTTCTTTCTGTATGTATAATTCCAGAGCTGGGTTTATGAATTCTATTAGACAGAGATTTTTTTATCTACCTAGCTCTTTAATAATTATCTTGTTGGAATGGAAACTGCCAGATTTTATTTTCTTGTTTATGATTTAAAACTGTAACAGATAATCTTCTTTTACCCCTCTGCACTGCAATAGAATTCCCCCCTAGAAGCTACTGGATTTCTGTTCTTAGCTTTTAGCAGACTAAAATTTTGCTTAAATTATAGCACGTCTTAGATCAAGAGTCCTAGGAAGCAGGGTCTGAAACAAGTGTGGTAAGTATTGTGAAGGTCAGACTGCCTCACGGGAGACAAAGACTAAAACATCAGACACATATTAGATGGTGCTTTGGGGACTAACACTCAAGGGATGACAGGTGAGAAGGCAGAATCAAACGGAGGAAGATAATGCAGTTTCACAGAAATCCCCCAGAAGACCGTAAACCTCGAATGGCGCTCAGATGGCTCTCCCTGTGAAACAGACGCTGGCTGTGAGATGCCCTAACAATGAAGATGAACTTGTGAGGATGATTCTTTCCATAGGGAAGTTTATGAAGAAGGTTGACATCTGAGACATCCCAGAAGTTAGAACAGACGCCCTTCAGGCTGCATCTACCACTTAGTTTAGAGGTTTGTTTATTATTAGGTCTTTCTACATCTGTTTTTCCCAAAGATTGAGAGCTCTGAATTTCACGGAATAGGTCTTAAAGTGCTGAGGCACCAAACCAAGATGGAGCCAAGATATGGGGAGCCAAGGGAGCCTGAGTGAGTGGATGGGTAAAGAGTGGATAATGTACTAAGTGAATGCATATTATTGACCTCAGAACAGCCATATTAAGGATTTGATACCTCAGGCCCATGGGGATGGTACAGCCTTCTCCTTACATGTAAGTGAGTCTCAGAGAAATGACAAAATCTTCCCCTGGTCCAAGTGTGAGTGTTGACAGTGTGTGAAAGTACGAATGTTTATGAAGGATCGACCAATGGTGCGAAAACTTACAGCTTCTCCTCCAGCTTTACAGCGTGAGCTTGCTCACCTACAGAGAACTCCTACTGTGATATCTTCCCTCTGTGCTGTAGTTAGAAAACATGCTGAGGTTCTGGGGTGTTAATGCACTCCACTAGAGGAGGTGTAGCCCAACTGATCCCAGCTTTTCTGGATGTGTGTCTGTTCTTTCTTCAAGTCCTCACTGTCCTAATCAGGTTCTCAGGATTGAGCTATGTAGGACCAGGGATCAAGATGTTCAGATTTCTGTGGTGGCTGTGATGTCTACTCGCTTTATGACTCCCAAAAGTACCTTGTAACTGTTGCTCAATTTTCCTTACATAAATAGGGATAAGTTGTTCAGTTAAATGGTTAATTGGTGTTAGTTCCAAACAGGTCCCCCAAATGGCAGTGGGGCTGACAGTGTCCTAAATGACAACCTGGGCTCAGGTCTGGGAAGAACTCAACTAAGTAAACAGAAGAATTGTTATGGGATAAGTAAAAAACAAAAACAAAAACCCTGAATTCCACACTCCTCAGCTATCTTGTGAAGCAGGTTTCGGTTTGTCAGAAAAAGCCATGACTTCCCTTACCCTCCCCTAGTGCTCCCCTACCTCGGGCAAATGGCATCTAGTTCCTGATTAACTCAAAGGGCCTGCAACAGATCCAAGCCCCATGCTAAATCCCAGGCTGCTCTGGCTCACACCAGGGCCTCCCTTCTCTGTCTCCACAAAACTGACAAGGCTTTTCCTGCCAGCCACTGTTCTCTACACACACACACCCCACTCCCCAAACCCCAACTCATGCCCCCCACTTCTGAAAGAAAGCCCAGCTATTCTTGTCCCTCAATAAACCATCTTTCTACTCACAGAGTCGTCTAGTTTGGTGGTTTCACCGTGACTTTTGCTTACAATTAAGAGTTAGTGTATGCAAGGGGCACACATTTATGTGGTAAACACTTTTAACTGCCTGAAATCTAAGGCCTTACCTAGGCAATGTTAGATATCTGATTTTCATTTCATTTAATGCACAAATTACTCAAAGTTGGGCAAAAGAGTGTAGAGCATATGACTGTATTTACACATATTTGGGTATACTGCAAGTCTCAAGCACCTGATACCTGTTAAAATTAAAAGGAAGTTATTAAGACCGAGGTACCAATTTTAGGTCTCTGCACTATCTGACCATCACACCCAGGCAAAGTTAGCCATAAAATAGCCACAGGTACTGGAGTAAAAAGAGTGGTTTTGTGGTATAAATGAAAAGATAAAGAAGAAAAGAAAGTGGACAAGGAAGGAAGGAAAGAAGGGAGGAAGAGAAAAGGTAAAGGAAGAAAGAGAATGCTAGGCTCTGGGATGTTTCACAGTATTTGTGAGAAAAGACTCGGTGCAGCCTTGATTAATAGCCCTGGGAAACAGAATAAGAAATGTACCTAAAAATACTACCTTTGATTTAGAAAGGTTGATGGGTGAGAACAGTAAGTTATTAAAAACCAAGAATAATTTAAGAACTAATTATACAGATAATTGATAATGAAATGATCTGATAATAGTGCAAATAGCGTACCAAAGGGTAAAGTTTGAAGAAGCTATAATTAAGAGGATTAAGGAGACCAGCTGAAAAATAATTAAAGAAATCGAGATTAATGGTCACACAGCAGAACAAGGCACTTACTTCCTGGAGCTAAGGCAGTATTTGGAAAGGGACATTAGATGTGGAATTTACCAAAAAATCTGCAGTGGTGATTCCAAGAAGCATCCTTTGTCCTTACAGTGAAAGCCTCCACCCCTTCCTCTGGGGGGGGGGGTGCGTCATAAGGTCCTTTGATTGAAATGTTATCCTGATTTTTTTTTTTATACATTATGCTTTGTAAAGCATCAGGAAATGTTTTTTGTTTGTTTCACATTGGACATGGTTTTCCAGTGTTTAACTAAAAGCATGTCTAGTACTTCTACCAAGCACACATAAAATGTAATTTCTCATACAAAAACATAATTTAAACATATTTTGTGAATTTTAATAATGTAATTTACATTATTCTGATGGAGCAAATGTTGCTTCCTGGTCTTTGAATGTATCATCTAAGTGTACTTAAGTTATTGTAAGACAAGACTAGGTCATGTGGTGTTATATGTATTAATCACTTGCTGGAAGTTTTCAGTATTAGTCAGAGATCTAAGCAAGGATATTTGAATTGGAAATCTATGTGAACATGTATGACTAATATGAATATATTAATATAGTTTATAGAATATTATAGTTTAGTCTCTTATATGTCATTTTTAAAACAATTCTATTGCTCATGTTCACAGGTTTTGAGTAAAATATGCAAATATGCATTCAAATAATATAAATTTCCTTATAAAGACCTTGATAGTCTTTAATATTTTACTTAAATTTTTTTTTTTTTGGTTTTTCGAGACAGGGTTTCTCTGTGTAGCTTTGCGCCTTTCCTGGAACTCGCTTTGGAGACCAGGCTTGGCCTCGAACTCACAGAGATCCACTTGCCTCTGCCTCCTGAGTGCTGGGATTAAAAGTATGCGCCACCACCACCCGGCCTTACTCAAAATTTTTAATGTAATTTTAAGTTCACATGACATTATAAGAAGTAATTAACAGAGGGATATCTTTGTATATCCACTGGCTTTTCACCAAGAGTGGATTTTTGTATTATTATGGTTGAACATCACACCCATGATATTGACATTGTTGTAAATTCAGGTTTTCCTGCTTCTCCTGTACTCAAGCACATGTGTATTTTAGCTGTACGCAACATCACCACAGATGGATTCTCATATATTGACCACTGTGATGAATATGCTAGAAAGCTCCATCACCACAGAGACCCCTTCACGCTGCCTCTCAGGCATGTGATTTTATTTATGTGCAAAGATCAGGTTAATTTTGAGCAAACTCCAGTCTGCAACAGACATAAAAGGAGGGCTGGAACTATAGTCGTTTACCAACACTAAAGGAAATTATAGATTTATAACTGAGACATTTACTGTATCTTACTTAATTTAGTGCCTTCTAGATACTGACCAGGAGGAGCAGCCTACAGTTGAATATATTTAATTTATGAGCATTTGAAGCAAAAGAGAACGCGTGTTACAGGGACCCCAATCATACCAGAATGTTCAAATGGAGCTGTTATAGGATTTAAGTTTGCGGAAGGTTCAAGGAACCTGGGTTACACACTGTAAGACAGTGGGGGAATTCTCAATGAGAAACCTTATTCTCTATGGTAGACACAGGAAGAAGTACCAAAGGAAGACTAGAGCTGTCACTGATGAGGAACTGACAGCTATCACCCAATCACGTCAGCAGATGGAGAGCCACTGGCAGGCTTTGATTATTTTTGATGATGTTCGTGCTTTGACGGTGTTCAGGATGGACTACGGCGTCCTCTTAATTTTACACTGATATATCATGACTACAAAAGCTTGTGTGACGGTGGAATCCTACAAAATTGTTTACCTTCAACAGAACAGCATATGAAGACTAGGCCAGCTCCTGGTTCCGGAGAGCACAGAGCTTTTCCCCAGGACTGTGGTAGGACTGATTGTTTAGACTTCATTCACTTTCTCTTTATAAAAATTTGTCTATTATTATTTTTAATTGCATGTATGTGTGTGTGTGTGTCTATATGTAGGTATGTGCACATGAGTGCCTGTGCCCACAAAGGCCAGTTCTCCTGAACTTGGGGTCATAGGCAGTTGTGAGCTTCCTGATGTGGGTGCAGGGAATCCAACTTTGGGTCCTTTGAGAGAGCGGGGGCATGCTTTTAACTGCTGTGCCATCTCTCTAGCCCCCAGGACATATTTCTTTTAATATCATTTTATATTTTTGAAGTTTATTTCTTTTTGATATTTTTATCATTAGATATATTTTTGGTTTGTCATTCTCAAAAACATTAATATCTCCTTTTTTATTTATGACTATGGAGTGCTAGATCAGAGAGAAAATATTGGGATTTGCATATTTATAACATTTTTCTTCCTTAAAGTTTTTTTTTATTAATTCATCTTTGAACATTTCATAACTTGGATTTATATATCACTCAAATATAGTAATTTTAGTAATTTTGGTTAATGGAGGCCATAGTGAGCTCCAGGCCAGGATACATAGAAAGTTCTGGTGGAAGCCCCAGAGAGGCTAAGTAACAAGGAGGTCCCAAGGAGGGATGCATGACTTTCCCTGGGAAGGGAAAATAGAAGAGATCTCCTGGGTAAACTGGGGGTAGGGGTGAGGGTGATGGGAACGTGAGGGATTGGGTTGGGAGGGTTGGGGGCAGGATGGAGGGAGAGAGTAATGAAAGAGATGTATTGATGGGCGGTGGATTTAGGGGTCAGGGAGAAATCTGGTGCCAGAAAAACTCCCAGGAATCCACAAAGATGACCCCCACTAAGACTCCTAGCAATAATGGAGAGGGTGTCTGAACTGGCCATCTCCTGTAATCAGATTGGTGACAACTCTAGTTGTCATCAGAGAACATTCATCCAGTAACTGATAGAAACAAATGCAGAGATCCACAGCCAAGTACTGGACCAAACTCTGGGAATCCTGTTGAAGAGAGGGAGGAAGAATTGTAGGAGCCAGGGGAGTCAAGGTCATCACAAGGGAACCTGGTGATATTGTCTTCCCCAAAATATTGTACACCCTAATAAAATTATCTGGGGTCAGAGAACAGAACAGCCACTAGATATAGAGGCCAGAAAATGGTGGCACACATGCCTTTAATCCTAGCATTCCAGAGGTAGAGATCCACCTGGATCCCTGTGAGTTCAAGGCAACACTGGAAACAGCCAGGCATGGTAACAAGAGTCTTTAATCCCAGGAAGCAATGGCAGAAAGCAGAAAGATATATAAGGCATGAAAACCAGGAACTAGCATGGTTAAGCTTTTAGGCTTTTGAGCAGCACAATTCAGCAGAGATCCATTGTGGATGAGGACTCAGAGGCTTCCAGTCTGAGGAAACAGGATCAGCTGAGGAATTGGCGAGGTGCGGAAGCTGTGGCTTGTTCTGCTTCTCTGATCTTCCAGTATTCACCCCCAATACCCAGCCCGCATTTGTTTTTATTAATAAAACCTTCTAAGATTCCAGCTACAGGGAACCCACAGAAACAACTGACCTGGGCTCCTAGGAGATCAAAGACTCTGGCCCGACGGCTAGGGAGCCTTCCTGGGACTGACCTAGTTCTTTTCCATACGTGTGACAGTTGTGCAGCTTGGTCTATCTGTGGGACTCCTATCAGTGGAGTTCGAGCCTTTCCCTAAAGCTTAGGCTGGCTTTTGGGAACCTACTCCTCACACTGGGCCGCTTTGCCCAGCCTTCATACGAGGGGAGGAGCTTAGTTCTAGCTCAACTTCAAACCGTGCTTTGTTGACACCCATGGGAGGCCTGTCCTTTTCAGAACAGAAACGGAGAAGTGGGTGGGGGTGGGGGTGGGGGTGGGGCAGGAGGGAGGAGGGGGAGGGAACGGGAGGAAAAGGGGGCGGGAAACTGCGGTCAGGGTGTGAGATAAATGAAAACATTTAATTAATGAAGGAAGAAGACCCACTGATAACCAAGGCATTGGATCCCCAGACATTCCTACTCTGTGTTAGAGGTTTTAGTTTCACCTGACGAACTGGTTTCAGGCCAACAGAAAAGCTGGTTTTGATCAGTACTTGTCCCTGAAGCTTTTTAAACACACCCGTGTCTTACATTCCTTTAGGGTTCGTTTCATAAAAATTCACCATTTAAGAACATGTGCCATTATTTTCTCCCCTCATTAGCCATATTTCTACTGTTTTCTTATTGACAAAATACGTTGTTGAGAACAACCAGAAAGTGAGCTCAGCACCATACTCAAGGATGCCTGCAGTCTACGCTTCTCTGAGCTGGACATGTCTTTGTGTCAAAAAGTCTGTCTGTCTGGAGAACATGGCATGACCCAGACTTCAAAAGCTCCACGGTTTATTGATAGAAGAATAAACCCTATGGAAGAGTTGTGTTTCTTTTGAAGAACAATTGGAGTATTTTATGGTAAGAGTAAATTCCATATCACCTATCACGGCAAGAATGTATCTTGTAGCCAAGTCTAAACATGTCTGCTAGGCATCATCTTTCAGGACTTGTAAATCTGTGTTTGAAGCTATAGTCACTTATATGTCTGTGTTATTTCTTCTGCCTTGAAGCTCCCTGATTCCTAGTCTATGTCCAACTGCAAAATATTTTCAATAATTTTATTTTTGATTAAAACAAACTCTTGTAAATTTTTTTGTAAAATCCTCACATTGAAATGACATAGTGTTTTCTATAGGACTACATAAATAGAGATCCTGTTATTTAAATTATTGAGTTTAGTTCACATTGGGTGCTTTACATTAACATCTGATTTCAAACATGTAGCTCAGTCTTGTAGCTAGTACTTGCTCAATAAATAAATAAAATGGTTACAGAGCTAAAAAAGAAAGCTTTAGTGGAGCTTCTAGCTACAAAATGAGAGCCTGTCTCAAAAATTGAATCTAAACCAAAACCAAATTAAAAAAAACCATATCGTTACTTAATTAAGTGCATAGAAAGGTCTTTAGCAAAAAGAAGGAAAGAAAGTGTCAAAAATGAAAAGTATGCCCATAAATAGAGGAATGACTATATAAACTCTGAGGATATTATGTAATTATTAAAAATAACGAACTGGATCTCCACCAATTAAGTTAGAGAGGTTTCCATAATGTGCTTTGGAATGTCAGAAACTAAGTAAAGAAAAGCTATGGATGTGATCTTAACTACTAAAATCTCACTGACAATAATGTATGTACAGGTATAAACTTACAGTGTCCTACATACTGATCATCTTGTAAATAGTCTACATGACATAATTTATAATATTTTTCTAACTGTGAATACTGTGCTGTTTTTAGAGATCCTAATACAATGCTTTCTTACAGGTACAGAGCTCAGTGACTTCTTTGAAATTGCACACTTATTTTCAGTGTGTCTGGCATCCATTTCTATACAATGTTATCCAAGAAAGCAGCAAAAAAGGCACACAAAGTACAATCCAAGGGCAACATGAAGAAGGAAGTCCTTTCACTACAGTAAAATGAGTAGATGTGAATGGAGGACAGCATGGAGAGCGGATGTCTGCTGTATGCTTTCACTAGAACAGTGCATGCTTTCACTAGAACAGTGCATACTTTCACTTCCATACATTGTCTAAAATAGATGCATGTAATCAGAGTGAGGTGGAGGGGGGCTGGGGGCTATGGGGAGGACTGAAGGGAAAATTAGTAATCAGTGAGCATCAAGAGTCAGGGAAGCAAGATGAGAAGTTCTAGCAATGTGCAGTAGTTGTAACTTCAGTCTAAAATGTTGCACTCTATGCTTAAAACTGTAGGAGAGCAAACTTTATGTTAATTATTCCTACCACAATGCAGAAAAATCCTATAAAATTTAAGGTAGTAACAACAAAATAATTAAAACTGAATGATGATAGCCATAGTAAAATAGTGAGGATTAGATAGTAAAATAAAACAAAATTGGGTTATGGTTAATTTTCGTTGTCAACTTCGAAGAATCTTGGACCACCTGGGAAGGAATCATGGTGTAGGACTGTCTAGATCAGGGTGACCCGCAAGCATGCTTGGGAAGGGGTTTCTTAAAGTGTGCTAATTGAAGCAGGAACACCCATCCCGAAAGTGAGTAGCACATTTCATGGCCTGGGCCCAGCACTAAATGACAAACTGAGCTGAGCACAAGGGTTTGTCAATCTCTGATTTCTAACAGCACATGGAATATGACAGCTCCTCCAAACTGCTGCCTCTGGGAGTTCCTGTTCATGATGGACTATCACTTGATACTGTGAGCTGAAATAAAGCCTTTCTCCCTTGAGTTGCTGCTGTCATCAGAGTATTTATCACAGCAACAGGAAAAGAAAGTAAGACACTTTAAGAAACGGTTTCATGCTTCCGACTCTATGGATTCATACTGTAATTTAATATTAGGAGATAGCGTTTATGTTCTGTGGTTTATCATTAAAACACAATTTTAACTCACATATGATAAAAATACAAAGTCTACACCAATACGTAAGCGTTTATGTAAAACTGAAGATCATGTACAATGAACAGCATTGAATACATAAGACAGAGCCCAAAGATGACTTTGAGCAAATGGCAGGCTGAGAAGCTGAGCTAGCCAACAGAATCCTCTCCAGTCCTGTTTCTATCACTGCTGGAGCTGTGTGGCATCCTTGTTCTTGGGACGCAGTGATCACCTGTGACAGAAGGTGCAGGTGAATCAGGTTTCCTTCTTAAATATTAATAACTCAATCACCGCATAAGGGTAAGCTTCAGTGTACAGTACACTTAAGGAAGTATGAGAGGCATTTACTCCATCTGTATCTGACATCTCACATGTGATGACACTCCATATGAGACCACATTTTGTCTGAAAGGGAAATATTTATAACCATATCCTAATTAGCTTTAAAAATTTGTGTGAACCAATCAGCCAACTGATTTCTTTCAGTTAACTTTATTTTGATGCAGCAAACATTTGGTTTGTTGTCCTCAATCACCACGTCTTTTCTCCCTTTTATACTTACACTAATAGTCTACTAACCAGAGAGCAGTTTAAAGGGTTTCTATCAGTCAGTTCACGGAGACATCATTGAGATGTGCAGACTACAGGGGACTAGCCAAGTACTTTAGGTGCCTTAACAAAAGGTGTAGCGTGAAATGAGAAAGCAGAGAGAGAAAATAACCTTTTTCTGATCCAGACACCTATTTCTAAAGTATTTATTAAATGTTAGGGATTTTTCCTTGCACTGTAGAGTCAACCAGCAGGAGTCCAATGAGAAGTGTCCCAGGAGCTTACTGTATAGTTGGGATCTTCCCAGGTGAAGAATGAAAACAAAATTTAGAAATGATCTCTAATTTGGTTCCTAAAATAAACCCTATTATCCCATGGGAAACAAAACTTCCCAATAAAATAATACAATCTGAAGTTTCATGTCAAAGATGCCTTAAATATCCAGTACCAGAGGTAGGTGGTAGAATTGAGGGAGAAAATTGTCCCTAAAGATCCATAATTTGACATAATGTCTCCAAATGGCCACTTTCATCTTAGTGAATCTGAAGGACCTTTGACAGTGTGAATTATTTAAACATACAAAGGCTACTATGTTCTTGTCTTTTTCTCTGTAAATAAACAAACATAAAATGTCCAACAGAAATAGGCTCAAACATGTTTTCACTCTTAATAACGTATTCTCCAAAATAGTCTGCCTGAAGAATCTATTATAATTTCTGAAATTCTACAAACAAGTCTTTGAAAAATATTGAATTGTAAAGGTTGAGTTGAATAAGGTATTAGAAGTGCACTAAAAGATGAAACTATTTAGCCAAGGCATACATTTTGTATTAACGTTTTTATAGTTATTAAATATTTGTTATGGTTCATCTTGGTTGACAGCTTGCCTAGATGGTTAGAATAGACTAAGAGGTATGCTTAGTGGGTGTGAGAGGGTACTTCCTGGAAGTACTGAGTGAGGGGAGCTCTCCCACACTCTCCTGCAGTGGGTGGCATCTTCTAGAGGCTCAGACAGGAAGCAGTCTGAGGGACAGGCACTGCTGCTCCCCTTCCTGCTTGTACCGCTTGCTGGCAAATGTATCTGCTCTATTGCTGCTACTGCTGCAGACATCCTTCACTGGAACCCAGTTTTGATCTTACAACATCGAGTATAGGCCGCTGGGTTTCTAGGGAATCCTCTAAGCCTTCAGTGCTAGATTGGAATTGCTCAGATATCTAGCCTTCTGGACCCAACCATTGCCAGTTCTCAACCTGTCCAAGATGCAGACAGCCATTGTTAGGTGTTCCAGCCTGTATCATGTAAGCCAACCTGAGACATTTTCTTTGGACTATATATTTATTTTTTTGGTTCTGTTTCTCTAGAGAACCTTGAATAGTACAATTTGCCAAGATGCTACTTGAGAGGGAAAATTGAATTCAATATTCATTTACTGAAGTATTCTATATTAATTTGGATCATAATAAAATAGACATGTTTGAAATAGCCTTACCTTTAACTTTTTATTTTCCATCCTTTTTTGGGACTCCATGCAGGTAATTGATTCGTTTTATATATGTTTATGTTTTTTCCAGGTGTACATGGCCCACTATGGGCTCTGTGAAAAACTTCAAGTTCATTACACCTGAGCAAATATAGAGAATATTAAAGAATAGAAAGCATGGTAAATGACAAAATGTGATTTGTCTGTTGTTGACAGTTCTTGACCACAGAATGATATAGAAGGGTTAAAGATTTGAAGAGTTTTATGAAGGACAGATATCTAGTCCTCAAATTTGAAAGTATCTGGGAGAGTAATTAATTATATGTGAAACATAATGAAATTAACAAAATTAGTGCTGGGGTGATGTGTACTGGGAGCAATAACATAGCCATTGTCCCTGGAATGATGTGATACATCTACCGGGGGAGGTTAGAAAATAAAAGTAATGATGAATTCATATTTCTTTTTTTTTCCATGAGACTATTTAATAAGTTGTGACTGCTATGGTTACTGTTAGATAACAAGCTGTTTTCAGTTTGTCGTAGACATGTCCTTGGTTAGCTAAATTTTCAGGAAATTTCCCATCAGAAGGCTTTATGGGTATGTAGTTTCTAGAGACAGGACCAGAGTCCTTTTCTTCAGGCCAGGCTATGTACTACAAAGTATAATAGAAACTTCCTACCCACCCCCCAGATCTGTCCTCAGACTCTGTGGTATCAAAGAAATCTTTCACTCTAGATATGTTTTGAGTTATGAAGTTTCTAGACACTGCCAAGCAAAATCCCTTGCTCCCAGACTCAGAGGATCCTAGTTCAACAACTATGGTAATGGCAAGAAGGCCTCCAGGTGTTGGAGAAATGTGTGGCTCAGAGCTGACCTGGAAGCCCACACCCACATCCAGGGCTCATTCAGAGTCTGAGGTTGAGCTGGTGGGATTTTTCTTTAAACTATTGGTAGCCATACATCAACCATTATTGCCTGCCTATATGTTATATGTAGGTGTCTCTTTCCTTATAGTACATATGACTGCATCTGCCCCACACTGTCTCTTTAAGGACCAATCAAGGATAAAAGCAAATTTTAGGCATTTTAAGGCATTTCCCACCCAATTATTTATCTTCTGCTTCAACTTTATTTCTTACTTATGGGTTTTTTTTGGTTTTAAATCTCAAACTTAGCCTCTTTCTTTTTTTTAAAAGCAAAATACAGAAGAAAAACTTCTTTTAAGAAACTACTTAATGTGCCTGAATATTTGCTTAAAGTAAAAGAATCTGGCAAGATACTGCTGGAAGACTTGAAAGTATGAGATATTTCTGATGGGATCATACATACATATATGTATATATAAAAAGGTTATAAACTGAATAGGATCTAGTGTTCTTACAACATAAAAATGTTGCTAAGGATATTATGGAGGAAAAAATGAAAGGAATTTAAGTGAAATTTAACTTCATAAAATTATATTATGAAAGGAACTCTACCCATGATCTTCAGCCACAGTTTCACATCAATGAAAGGAATCCTAAAGTATTTCTGGGATAGGAAAGTAGAACATTCTTGTATTTTCCATTCTTGAAATGGACCTTTAAATAATGCAGAGATGAAAAAGAAGATCCAGTATTGTCCTGGAAGGTAATAGTTTTCACTTCCTCTAGGTTTTCTAACCTTGATCTCCGCCTAGTTTGAAGTAAAAGAATACACTTATACATATTTCAGAATGTTGAGGAACCCCCTCTATGGTTGCAGAGTCTAGAAGGAAGGTTTGAATTGCTGAAGAAATGAGGTAGAAACAGCAGAGGAGTGCTGATCGCCAAGAGTCACATGGGTGTGGTTTGGGGGCTACAAGCATAAATGTGTGTGTAGATGTTTTTTTATCAGAGATATGCAGGATAAGTGGAATGGACCCATCTCATCAGTCACTGAGGACTGAGAATCCATTCAATATATAGGTAGCATTGCTAGTTTTTTTTTTTTTTTTTTAAAGTTTATGATTTGTTCCCTGAGACTACAGCTCATTTGATTGTGGATCTTGCCATACTATTGGTAACAGTTAACCAGCATTCATTGTATGTTACTAGGCAAATTACTGACAAACAGGTTAGATGTAGCCTTATGTCCTGTGCCTCTCTTTAGGCTACTCTTTAAAATGTAGCATGATGACATGAACTCTGTGTATGTAACAGAAAGCATTGGTACTTTTCCTTATTAATGGAGGCAATTTCTTTAGGTTTTTATTAAACTGACACTCCCATTCCAGTCCATTATCTTTTATGATGTAGTATATTAGAATTTTTGCTGTGGAATAATCCTTCTGCACATTGTGAAAATATGTTGCTCTCATTATTATTAAAAAGTTAATTGGACAAAAGTAGGCAGGATTTTTGAGATAAAGAATGCTTGAAAGAAAGGTGGAGTCAGAAGTCACAAGCAGAAGCAGAGAGAAGCAAGATGGGCATGCCGTACTTAGAAAAGGTGCCAAGCGACATGGCAAAGCATAGATAAAAATATGGGTTAATTAAAAATCTAAGAGTTAGCTACTAACAAGCCTGAGCTATCGGCTGAGCATTTATAATTAATATTCAGCCTCTGTGTTGTTACTTAGGAGTGGCTTGCAAGACAGAAACTTTTGCTTACAAATGGCACCCAACATGGGACACTGAAATCCACATAAAACTTAAGAGAGCTTGGGAACGGGTTCTATTCACACAGAAACAGAGACAGGTGCAGCTTCCTAGTCTCGTGTCTCTCATGCTGGCCACTATGTGGAGATGTGTCTCCCAGCCATTGCCTATGGACTTGAGTCAATATGGGTGAACCTTGCCAGCAGTATCTCACATGGGCTGCAGTCCATAGAGACATCTCCTGATAACTGCCTTCGGGAAGAGCCAGCAGCCATTCAATACTGCCATACACTAAGCTAAGCTACACTGGCAGCAGTTGATATACCAGTTTAAGATTCATCTCATGCAATCAAAAAATAATAAAGATGCTCAATAAAAAAAAATCAAGCTTCTTAATGGGTTACAATGTGTGTGTGTGTGTGTGTGTATTTATATATATATATATGATGTGCTTGGGGGAGAGAAGAGGAAGAGTATAGATTTAAGAAATATGGTTTTTAAAATAACAAAGTCAAGTCCTTAAAAAGTGAGTTAAGTAATGTAAAAAAAAGCCATGTAAAGATGGAAAATAATAGAGAGTCTGTGTACTGTATGTTATTGTGTTGTCTTTAAATTATTTGACTACTGAGGAAGGAACAATAGCTGCTAAGAGACATTTGATTACTAATGCAGCTGGATTAAACCAACCCATATATTTTAAAAATGTCTTGACTTCAAAATGAAAGTCAAAAGATACTCTTTTTCTTTGGCAAAGAGGTTATGCTTTTATTTCTACAGAAAATAAAAGGCTATGGATTTGTTCAAAGTTAAAGATGAACAGATTTGATTGAAGAAGACCCCTGAATTCCTGGTTACAGATATAAAAACAAATAAACCTAGAAGAACATATATTTTACCTACTCAAACATAAAACAAAAATAATCTTTAACTGACTTGTGCACATCACATATTCCATACTTATAATGCATGTTACCTTTAAAAGTTTTATGTATTTTCAGAACAAGGGGACCAAACACCAATCAAAATGGAGGGTCCAGGTGATCCAGCATTTCAAAATGTCTCTGTTACAGTCTCCTCAAAATTCTGCATCCAAAACAGCTTCAAGGCTACTGACTGAGATGGTCCAACCTCATAGTCTACACCAGCTGGGACTTCATTATTATCTCAATTTTCTCAAGGTTCCTTCCAAAATGTCAGTGCCCCCAAATAAGAGGAAGTTGTCTAGAGAATAACACCCACATTACCAAAAGATTGGTTACAGATGTTTAATTTCACTTAAAGGAGATTGGTCACAAATTGTTATTCATCTTAGTCTAGAAAAAAAAAGGCTAAACAAAAGAGTTAAATTCAAAGATTTCTTTCTAAAGGAATAAAAGGGGATATAATATAGAAATGATGAAATAAAAGGGTAGATTATTGAATCTACTTTAATCCAAAAAACAGCTATTAATCTCAAAATATTCTATATTGGTATGGATTTTGGTTTATTGATACAAATTTAAAGTTGATTTTGTGATATTGTATGTATGTTTCTACTCTTACTTGGGGTATTGTGTTTATACTACATTTAAAAAAATGTTGAATTAATTAAAAATGTAAGAATTAGCTACTAACAAGCCTGAGCTATTGGTCAAGCATTTATAATTAATATTAAACCTCTGTGTTGTTACTTGGGACAGAGACTTTTGCCTATAATTTTTAAAACTTTATTCTCTCATACAATACCTCCCAACTGCAGCTTCCATTCTCTCCATCCCTCTGAGTTCCTGGTTCCCTGCCAACCTCCCCTCTTCTCTAGAATGGCTCTCCCTCCCTAAGAGCAGACCTCCCAGTGACATCAGCAAAACAAGGCACAACAAGTTACAATAATTCCAGCCCCTAACCCTCACATCAAGGTGAAGTGATCCACTGAGAGAAAAAGGGTCCCAAGAGCAGGTGAAGGAGTTAGAGATACTCCCACTCCCACTATCAGGAATCCCATAAACCATCAAGCCAACATCTATAGCATACATGCAGAGGACCTAGTACAGACCCATGCAAGATCTGCTATTGCCTCTTCAGTCTCTGTGAGCCCCCATGAGCCCTGCTTAGTTGATTTCTTAGTCCATGCTCTGATGGTATCCTCAACCCCTCTGGCTCCATCACAACCAGCTTCTCTTGGACTGTTTATTAAGCTGAAAACTTTAAATTATTTCTGGTCTCATCAATACAGAAAATAATGCAGTTTTTTCCATTAATAATGTTAAAAAAGACTTGTATTTATCATCTTATGATATGGGGGCCATATTAATCTTTTTTTTTTTCTGGTGGCCTTATATTTGAAATGTACTGTCCTATAGAAATGGTAGAGCTTGGATGTACATATCAATCATAGATTTGGAAATATTTATGTTATGTATCCTATAATATTGACCGGAGATGAAAAATTAATGTCCTCATCATTGACCATTTGTAATTTTTGGAGCATGAGCCCAAGCAAGTGGGCCTTTGACTCATACAAGAAACTAATACATTAATAGCTTTGACTCATATATCAGTAGCGATGCTGAGAGAAAAATATGGGCAAAATATGTTTATGTGCGTACTCAAATGGATATATAGATGAGATATATATGTCACACAAATATGAAAGAAAATTAAATGTACTTTGGAACATTATAAAACTAGCGCAGGTACTTTAAACTGGGTTAGCATTATATTATGTATAAGATTTTCTTTTCTAATTTTAAAAGCAATTGGCTTTTACTGAAGAACTGCAAAGGTGTAAATGCAAACCATCATAGTATACGGCCCAAATATTTTGTTGCTTAGTTAATATCGATTTCATCAACACACCATATCGATTTTTCTTTGTTAAATATGGCTATAGCAGGTTTACTGTATTTTGTTTTTAAGCTTTAAATTATTCTTTTAATTAACCTAGGAAACCATGCATCCAAGATGTACATGAAAATATCTAATTAATGAGAGGTCTCCTTGCATACATGACAGACACTGTTCTCACAGATTGCTTTTGCTAATAAGCTAATATTATTTTCAAAGGATTGTCCCCCAGCATTCCATCATTGCAGGTCTGGGAGAATCAGCAGCTTTTTAGTTGCATTTCCAGACACAGACCATGGAGGATTTATTGCCATGATCCTTCCTCTTTGGTCTGACACATATTTCTTTTACTATACAGCATGAGTATGGTCTCATTATTCCCCAAAACATAGAGAATTTTCTGGGTCTAGAAAGAACTTCCCTCACAATAGACATTCAGCAGACATGGACTGACCAGATCTCCTTGTTTATTAGAAGAGCAGTCATTGCTGTCCTTTACAGGTCATGGGTTCATTACTGAGTCTAACAAGGGAGTGTGTAGCACAGTTCAGCTTGGTAGTGTATAGCATCTGTGAATCATTTGCTACACAAGCTGCACCTACAGCTCTTCTGTGAGCCTCTCTGCAATCCCTTCATCCATTTTTCTTTACGTCTGTTCCCAGTGTGGTATGTTCTGCTCTTACCACCCAGCTGAAAGCCATGTAAAGAGCACTTCCCAGAAGATGGCCCTTTGGTATACAGAGCAATCTGATTGCCTATAATTATTTTTTATATGAATGCAACATTGAATTGCATAAATTCTAGAGTGAAAAATAAACTAGCTCTCCCTAGACTGCAGCAGCACCCATGGCACACCCTGTATTTAAATGAGATTTCTTCAGCAGAGGTTGCTCTGTCAACAATTAGTGTCTTCCTCAGAACTCCTAAATTATTCATTAATGCAAATCCAAATTCTAATCATTTTATTCTACAACAAAGTTGAAAGAAAAAAATTAATGCTGTTTATGTCTTTAAAGAGCACTCTAGCTCTTTTGGACTTAGTGAGTTTGAATAAGAATACATGGAGTTTTTAAAATAAATATGCAATTTTAACATGAAAGCTTTCTGTAGTGATTTGATTATTCCAGTAACAAAGGAAAGATGGAAAGATTTTTGCTGGTTTCCTTTAATTCCCAGAAAGTCATAGACACATGAGTTTCTGGTTGCTGGCAGTAAAATCCTGCCAATCATTCCATCTCCACTGCTACTTATGCATTCACTAGTTTCTAGCCCAGCTTTAGGATTCATCTCCCTCCTTCTTTGTGGCAGAGGATTACAGCAGAATGAAAACAAGGATTCAGGTCTGCACTGTTAGCTATGCGATCATGACTACCGTTTTTAGTTTTTTTTTTCCCCCTTTAAGGTTATGACCTAGTCTCGCCAACTTGTGTTCCTGGCTCCCTTCATTTGGAATGAAGAATACACACTGATACCTCTGTGTAAACCAGGGTCTCTTTGAGGAAGTCAGTGGAAGGTATTTTTCTAGGTGTTAGTTCCTAGACTTACTGCCAAATGAATATATTTTTTCCTATGGTTTTGGAGTTTTGTGTCTCTTAAATAACTTTGCTTCTCTTTAAAAAAAATCTATAGAACCCCTGACAGTTTAGGAAGGTGATCATCTTCCTCCTTGGTCTTTCTGGTCCAAAGGTGAAAAGCAAATTTGTCAGGATTCTTTATACATCATGTTCAAAGTTATATACACACACACACACACACACACACACACACACACACACACACACACACCATTTCATATATATATAACAGAAATTCACACTATAACACACACCATGTTTTCCTTCTATGCTGAAAGAATCACAGTGATCTAGGGTTGTCTGGACATTCAAACTTTCAGTAGTAGTAAGTGATGAGTTGGAACAAGACAAAGTATGAGCCTCTGCTCTTCTTTGTATATATAGAACAGTGAAATTTCCCTTCATTATAAGGACAGACAATATAGATGGTGAACATGAACAGTGGGATATTGTGTCATCTGTGTGTGGCCAAGACAAGGAAATATTTTAAACATGAAAGTATCAGATGATATTGATTTTGTAACTCCTGTGTGTTATTCCAGGCCAAGCAACTCACCTTAATCAAAGCATGGCAGTTCAGCTTTTACACTGGGCCTAAGCACATGGCTCACTCTGAACCAATGTAAGCAATCAGAATAAGAGAGGCAGTCATGATGGAAGAAAGAGCAGTCTGGAGATGTATCAAAAGCTGAGGAATATGTTCTTCATCCAGAGGTCAAACAGTAAGCAGATAATAAATGTTTTTTTAAATAGTAAGTATTAAATCAGAGTGAGTGTGACACTCATGGTGGATCAGATGCTCATTGAGCAAAGCATACAATATGACTGACTGAGGCAGTACTCTCTGAAGGCATCAGAGGGAATAAGTATGTCAGACAAGTCATGAATTAAACAATCCTTAAAAGGCCAATTCACAAAATCCACAACCCGAACAATGAACCAGAATTATGAATCTTAGGACAGGCAGAGAAGTCAGGTCCAAATGATTGACTAGAGAATTCATGTGAAGTCATTCTAATGTTTAATTTAGCTTCTTATGTAAAATACACTTTTATGCAGCATGGCAGGGAACGTCATATAAAACTGACATTTTACTAGAATTTTAATAATAATTGAGAGTCTCTTTTAAAAAAAAACATTCACATCTCCATATTCTTATGAAAGAAGTGAGTCTTTGAAGTATATATGCCCAATTTGAAGAGTGTAGACTCACTTTCAGCTTTTTCTTTATAGAAATAGTGTTAACCTTTTAAGACATGAAAAAAAAAGGGAAACTTTAAGTGGTAAATTATAGTTAAAAATTGGCTTGTGTTAAAACAATGATGTTGACCAATTCAGGGTCTGTAAAATACATTAAGCTTTTAATTGCACGGCCTTTGTTAGTGAAGGGTTGCAGCATAATTGTTAGTGAGCTTTCAGAAGTGCTTCTTGGAGATAATGTTTGAATAATCTATTGCCTGAATTTAAATAATTTATGCATGAGGCAATGTGGAGTTATAATTGCAATCACAGCGTTCAGCTCAGTAGCACCAAGTCATGTCTGAAGTTATGTGCGATTACACTATGTAGCTTAGAGTCTGCTTTTCATTTCCTTTTTAACAAAGAATTCTGAGGAAAGAGAGATGGCTCAGAGCTTGACAAAAGTTCCCAAGTGAACTTTTGAAGAGTCCCTTTCTAAAGATTTTTATTTCATTTTTATTATTTTCTATATTCAAAGTCTAAAATCCAATCTTGCATGCTCCTGTGCCGTAGAGATAAAGCAAGGGGCTGAAAGTGCCCCTGGTTGGACAGAAAAGACTTTCTACTTCTCTGCGGAAGGAAGCAGCGGCAGAAGTCGCTGCCCCATCAATCTTTTCCTGAAGCAATAGTCCTGGAGTGTAAACAGTATTTTATACGGACGGCAGTGGAACAGAATGTGTTATGGCTGAAATCGGTGTACTTCACTGTGGAGAATGGATTAAGCCTGTGTAACAGGGAATCAAATATGTTATATTTTCTAAATCATTGAAAGGGTTAAGAGCTTTAAAAATAAAGGCAATCTCAGACTTAAGATGGCAATGCTATAATTTTCATTACAGCATACTCTAAGCAACTCATACCAACAATCTTAAATGTTTTGCTAATCAAGTAACATAAACTCTACTTGGTGACACAATTTAAAAAATATTTCACTAATTTGTTGAGAATTGAATATAATATATTTTGAACATCTTCATCCCTCTTAATCTTTCCTCCTCACCACTCTCTCAAAAATCTGTTTTACTGTTAAATTTTAGAGGGCTAATCATTTTTCTTTAATTAAAACAGTATTAGGGGTCATTCATTTATTTTGTATCTATATAAATGCTTTATCTAATTTGACCAAAATTAAAACATTTTAATTACAAT
The DNA here is from genome assembly GCF_007827085.1 of Peromyscus californicus insignis. Taxonomy (NCBI): domain Eukaryota; kingdom Metazoa; phylum Chordata; class Mammalia; order Rodentia; family Cricetidae; genus Peromyscus; species Peromyscus californicus. The sequence continues at coordinate 6,932,677 of NW_026294514.1, read as the reverse complement.
ATTTCTGTGAAAATGATTTATTGGAAACATTGAGGCTTACTTGTCATAACCACGAATCTTCAGAGTATCTTCCCCCCAAGCACTCCCTATTCTTACAACAATATAAGAATATTCCTGTATCATTCACATCAAAATATACTCAAACACTATTAGTACTAACTAGAGAATGATGAAATAGGAAGTGAATTACAAATGTAGACTTGTACTAACTCCATCTGTGGCATCCTCATCTATAATGACATGTTGATCAGTTGACTCAGCATCTGGGAAACTCCTGGGATCTCTTTGCTTCTGCTACTTACTTCTAAGCAAAATGAGGAAAGGTAGAGATATTGCAGGCGTGTTTCGGCAAAAATCTTTTACAAAATCAGATGAAGTTATTTGTCTTTTAAAATGAATTCTTTTTTTTGTCTGTGATATAAATTATTTCACTGTAATTTAGGCAAATTCCCACTTGCTAGTTTCTACTAGTTACATTTAATTTTGGGGTCACCATGAGAATATTAAGGATGAGCTAGGTAAGTATGAGCCACCACATGTAGATTATTTAGAAATCAGCAAGTCAGTAGTACAACTGAAGATTTGTTTGTGCTCACATCTAGTTGAATTTAAACAAAGGTCTAGTTTTTAGACACCTTCCAGAGAAGTGGAATACTCTATTCCTGCTGATACACAGTCCTCTTTTCAAATGTGGGTAGAGTAGAAGAGGTTTCATGATGGTAATTTAACAGTCTAGAGAAAGTTCTGGAAATCACATGTAATTTGAAACATAATGCTTATTAGCAAATGAAAATATGGGTCAGAAAATCGAAATTCAAATGCTGAAATTTGTTTTCAAAATGTTGTTCTTATTGAAAAATGACAGTTGACCCTGGTTGGAGGACAGGAATTTACTACTGTAAACTGCAACTTCCAAAGGATGGATAACCTAAGGAAACAATTTTGTCCAAGCAGCATAATACTGGAGCCAGCACTTCTTATTTAAGAGAAAACATGCTGTTCAAATTTACTATAGAGTGTAGAGGATAAGAGCCTGATCCCTAAGGTCAGACTGCCTGTATCTTTATCCACATCCTATCACTTAGACTGTGCTGTGGCCTTGGCCAGGTCACTTTGTAAAGTCCTAGTTTCTTATCATTAAACAGATTAACTGTGAGGATTGCAGAGCCAACATCTGTAAAAATCACTTAGATCAGTGTCTGGTACACAGTTGGTGTGCTATATATAGTATTTACTGTTGTTTGTGATTGACATACAAGTAGAATTAATGACAAATAGATTTATTCTTTACAGGAATCCTCTCCACTTGGAAATATGAAAAGAAACAGCTATTTCCACACAATTCTATTGAAATCAGCCTGAGGTTTTTTGTTAGTATGGAAGATTCTTTACAATAGTAATTTGCAGTGAATCCATAATCTTTTTCTTTGGAAATTATTAGGTCAAAGGTGTCTGTCTATCATCCCAAAATTCGTGAGGTTGATGCAGGAAGATCATGAGTGTGAACCTGGCTGGGTTCTATAGCGAAGTCCTGTCTCTAAACAAAGTAGGAACAAAACAAAATAAAAACTAAAAACCAAAAGGTCATTTCACAACCCAAAGGGACAAACTTTTTTGATAAAAGACATCATATATTTAGTCTCTTGACTTATTTTACTCATTCTTTATTTATTGAGTGGCTGAAATTATAGTTTATACAAATGAATTATTTATCTTGTTTAAGGGAGAAGTAAACCTGGTTTTATAATTAAAACAATGTACTCTGACATGTCTTTGAAATCGTATTATTCTTTTGTCATAACAGGAGAAAGAAGGGCTGACACAGAGAAAGGTTTCCCAGCTCTGTCCTAATCACGGTGAGTTGAGTTTTGCTCTCCCAGTCAGACCACAGCTATGCTGCACTTTGCATCTGTAAACTGTAATCTGAAGATGGAATACATTAGACCACTTAGGAATGCTTTACTGTGTTTTACAGTGCCCGATGGAAGAAACGAAGCCCGTGCACAAAATATTTGTCACTAAGGAACACGTTAGTAGTTTAATGTGTTTGAAATTCTGTGGGTTGAAGTAAACAAAAGGTTTCACTTAAACTATTTTAAAATATGAGATACTATTTTTTGTATACTTACTTCATGGGTTTTGTGAAGTTTTAACTAGTGAGTATGTCTCTTAGAATGGTGTTCCAGGTGGAGTTTTTAGATCTCTGTTAGATAATTCTTCCCCTAAGGTGATCAAACTGTTACTGAATGAAAGTACACTCAGGAAGCAGAGGCAGGTGGATCTCTGAATTTGAGGTTAGAATGGACTACAGAGTGAGTTCCAGGGTAGCCAGGGCTACACAGAGAAATCCTGTCTCAAATAAAACAAACAAAAAAAAGAAGGAAAGAAAAGAAAATGACCTGTAGTCCAAGATACAATTCCATTAAGCATTCCTATGAAATGCATTTAAAATAGCTTTGAAGATGACCTAAAAATTAACCAAGAAACTGCTTGATTAATATTGTTGAGAAACTAGTAACTCTAAATGATATTTCATATTAAATTTTATATCATGTTACATTTCATTTCCTAAAAACATTTACTTAAGTTTATGTTTTATGGCTCAGAGGAAACTTTATTTGTATCAAGCATGATCATAGGTGGTCAACTGCTGTTATCTGAGAATACTGGAAAGTGACACAGGAGTTTAAATCATGGGACTGTGAATGAACCAATTCTTAACATTCTAGCTTTGGTTAAGTGATTAGACTTTTTCTTAAAGATTATTTTATTTTTCAATATGTGTATGCATGTGTGGTATATGCAGGTGCTAACCAAAGCTGGAAGGTGATAGCACCCTGCCTGCGGCAGCAAAACAGAGAAGCAACTGATTACTGCCCATCATAAATATCTATGTTATTGACCATACAAGCCATGAAAGAATAGTGAAATAATCCATTTAAAATGTAATTATTATTATTATTATTATTATTATTATTATTATTATTATTATTGGGTGAGGTTATGTGTGGCATGTGGTGTGTGTTGAGGTCAGATAGCAACTTCATGAAGTTGGGTCTCTCTTTCCATTGTGATGTAGCTTCTTGGGATGGAACTCAGGTTCCCAGGCTAGAACACTTTTATGTGCTGAGCCATGTCACCAATTCAAACAATTCCAGTATAACATATTCAGTGTGATATCTTAAGAAAGAACACATAAAGCAAAACCTCTTACTCAGAAAAGTGTGTAATATTTACATCGTTCTTACACAGAGATCCAAAACTTTATGTCTGCAGGATTATCAGGGTCTCAATGGAGAAGATTACATTATTCAGCAATAGGTGTGAAACTGCTCCAGTTCATTTCAATAATGGCGATGGGTGGCTTGCTCTCTCTGGGATCTCTCATTCATTTTGAGCTGGCATGAGGTAACATTGAGGACAAAGACAACAGAGAAACCAAAGAATAAAGTCACGTTTTGATTGTTGGGTGATGAACGCTGCAGTGCTGAGAAATAAACATTTAGCATGCCCAATAACAATGAACTTTCAATGTCTAGTTTATTCCTGAGGACCACTCTGAACTGCAGAATCAGCAGTGGATTCGGACACTAACATAATTACAAGCCAAACCTGACAAGTTAATTCCATCTACACAAAAGTGGCTTTGTAGATAAACTGCAATTAGATGTGACTTAGCCTCTTTACATTCCAAACAGGTGTCTAAGGACAGGTTATTCAATATTGATACTATTGGTAACCCTTAAAAGGTACTCCAGTGTGGGGGTATTTGTTCATCAAGGCTCAGTATGAGATAAAATCGGTATCAAACATAAGAACACTTATAAAGCATGAACACGTACTTTTGTCATGTGTAGGAGGTACAAAAGAAAGATATACTTCCCCAGAGAGCTTTCAATATAATTAAAGCCACAACTGAGATTAATAACCATAATCTAGCAAACCTTGGGAGCTGAGGGGGATAATGGGCTGCATAGCAACATGGAAACTGGGAGAGCATTGTTGCTTGGGAAAAGAAAGATAGGATATTCGTTTTTGATGTATGTCATACAATGGTGGGCTGTCCATGAGGTACTTCAGTGAGGTATAGCTATTCTGTCACTGTTCATCTTCTTCTGGACAAAGTACCCCACGATTCTGTACTATTTCCGATACAGTATTCATGTTTCATACCTTCAAATGTTTCTTCTTTAAAACTGTGTGCCCTCAGTCATGCTTATAAAATTTTCCATTTTATCTTATATGGTGATATTTTTTCCCTTTTTCTGTATTGCCTCTTTTGTTTATTACACTTACTTCATAATTCTTAAACATCTTAGAGGTCTCATGTTTGAATATGATTTCTCCTTCAATTTGCTTGAGTGAGAACATCATCCTTCATTGCCTGCAATGTCTATTTGGATCAAAGGGAAGCTCATTGTGCTGATAGACAGGGCTTGGTCACTTTGCCATGAGCAGGGAAAATAAGCATGCCATTTATGTGTATGCAGAGCTTCTAGTTTTTCATAGTTTAATATGTTTTCCTTTATTTATTAATTGTGATTATTGCTGCTACTATTTTACGTGCTAGGGATCCAACCCAGGGCTTTCCTTACATGAGACAAATACTGTACTAATGAGTGTCCCCCTTCCTAAATCAAACAAACATTCACTGTCCTGCTGTTTCCTGGACTCATTCAGGTGATCTGGCTGACATTTAAGCTGCTATCTTTCTCCTTCCAAATAAAAGGTAAAATATGTCCTACAATTTTGAGATTTTTAAAATTAGAGGGAAATGTAGTTTTTATTAAAGCCTGATTTATGTCTCCAAAGATTAAAATGTCAGACTCACTGTTTAAGAAATAGGAGGGGGAGTGGGTAGAAAGTTAGACCCAGGTTTGGTGTCTTCTCAGAATTGTGGAGGAAGAGTATGCATCTGTTTGTGTTCCTATTTACTGCACATTAATGTAAGCTCTGACATCTCCTTCCCTTCACTCGCTAGGCGAGCTGCGTCCCTGTCCATTTGTGCTTCTCTAATAAAAATGCCATAGACCGAGCAGTTTATAGAGAACAAAGCTTTATCTGTCACAGTTTGAAGACTGAATTTTCAAGATCAAAGTTCAGGTAAATCCAATGTCTTATTAACTGCATCTGACTGCATCACCACGTGGTGGAAGGGTTGGCTAATTCCAGAGCTCTTTGTAAGATCATTAATCTAACTTATGAGACCTCTGTCCTCATGACTTAATGTGCTGTTACATGACCCACATTTTAATGTTATCTCATTGGAGAAAGATCTCAACATGGGAATGTGGGGGATAGTGAGGGTATTCAGATCATAGCATCCTAAGACTCTATTAGAAAAAGACCTTAACATAGAGATATTCACACGTTCATGCTTGTTACAGTTTCATTCATTATAGCAAGGAAATGGAACCAACCTTACTGTCTATCAACAGATGTGTGGATGACGAAAATCTGATACATATGTAAAATGGAATAGTATTGAGATCTAAAAAAATATCACAAATTTGTCAGGGAAAGAGGTGAATTGATAATGCATAATATTAAACAAGGTCACAAGATCTCAGAAAGAAAACCCTGCATGCTCTCTCTACTACCTGTGTGTGTGCGTGTGCATGTGTGTGTGTGTGTGTGTGTGTGTGTGTGTGTGTGTGTGTGTGTGTCTGTTTGTCTGTCTGTCTGCGGTATACTATAATCTATAAACAAGAACAGGAAATAGCAAATATTAGGTGATGAAGTCTGAATGAGGGTAATGGACACTTGAGTCATGAAAGAGGATATAAAGCTAATTGTTATTCTGGTTTTAACTTTTCCATAAATTTTCATTCATTTTTGTTTGTGGATTAAAGTAACTGTGTATTTGATAGCGAAAGTGTAAAAATACAATATGAAGTCATGCAATTTCACAATGTCTATTCTAACTCAATAGAAGTTCATTGTGATATATAGACTTTGGAACTGGATAATTTCAATATGTGATATTTTTTACTTACAAATTCTTTAGGCTAAGAGAAGTGGCTCCATGGTTAAGAGCATTGTCTGCTCGTTAAGAAGGTTTTGGAATGAACACCCATCACCCACACAGAGGCTCACAATCATCTGTCACTCCAGTTTCAGGAATCACATGCCCCCTTCTGGCCAAGAGCACATACATACTTGCAAATGAAACACATGAACACAAAGTAAAATTAAATAAGTCTTTGAAAAAAGTTTAAATTTACAAGTTCTTATAATAAAATACTATTACATTTAAAAAATAGAAAATAAGAAACAGAATTTTAATTCCTAGAAGTCAGTCATGTGAGTCCTTATCCTCTCTATAGTAACATACAAATTAACTATCATTACTAGTTGTGTCTGTGGAGGTGTGTGTGGAGGGCAGAGGACAGCTCCGTGGAGTCAGTTCTCTCCTACCGTTATGTCTGTGGAGGTGTGTGTGGAGGGCAGAGGACAGCTCCGCGGAGGAGTCAGTTCTCTCCTACCATTATATGGCTCTCACATGTCAGACTCAGATTGCTAGGCATGGGCTGGAATCACTTTACCTTCTGAGCCACTGTGAAGACCTCAATAATCTTCTTACAACAACTTTGTTTTGGTAGGAAATGGAAACAGTAAGTTTTGAAGGACATTTTGATAGCTATAGATTAAAGTAAAAATTAGTAACACTATGCATTTTTGGGGTATGTTTAAGTAATCAAGAAAAAAATATATATACAAATTTTTGCATATAATAGGTAGATGATATAGTCAAAAATTTTGCTAGAGAGAATGAAATTATCTCAACTGCAAGTACTTTTTAGAAAAGCTGTAATTCACTTATGATTTTAATGTGTTGTTATTTTTGTCTCAATTACCATTAATTTCATTTTGCCTGAGTTCTACCCATTGTCTATCTATCTACCTATCACTTATCTATCTATCTGTGTTACATTAATCTTGACACCTTTGATTGACACTGACAGCAAAAGAAAAACGCTTTCAATCAGTCTGTTATATCATGGAATATTAATTTACTGATATAACACTCAGCTTTGATTATATTTAAAAATGGGGAAGTATTTTAAAAGATGAGCAAGTCTTTGGTGACAAGAACACTTAGAGCTTAGAGATGTAAAGTCAATCACACTTTAATTTCATCCCAAAAATTCCATTGTTGGGAGATGGCTAGTGTTTGGATGTATATTTATTCAGAAATTCAAATTTGTTTTTGACAAATACTAATTAGTATTCCTAATCGACAATATTAATCAGTATATGTGAAACACAAAATAATATCTTCTATTTAAGCAATGTATGTTCTAAGTAACTTTTATGTTGGAATATGTTTCCTTTTTATGCCTAATTTAGAAGCACAAAATAACCCACAGTTAGAATATTAGAAAAACTAGTAACATAACTCCATGAGATACATGTTGGAGTCTTAATATATAATTGATTCTTCTCAATAAATATCTACTGGGAAAACCAACTTTGTAACAGCTAATTATTAATAATATTGTCAGGATATAAAAAGGAAACAATGATAAATAAAATGTGATATTCTATTTTTACTTAGAGAAAGAAAGTATTACACAATAAGCTGATTATAATTTATCTATAATTTGGGATATTATTTAATAATAATGTACATATCTTATATTGAATATTGAAATTCTAAATTTTGATTGAACATTTGGTGCAATACCTTAATTTACAATTACTGGAAATATTACTATTTATTCTATTTAATAGTAAGACCATCTTAAGTTTTAAGACAAATAATACTTTAAAAATTATATATACATGTCTAGGGCTTCAGTTCCTGAAATCTAATAGAAAAATTAATGTTAAATTATTTAAAACCAAAAACCATCCACAGACTAATTGGATATCCAGGCTAATTATTCTGTACATATTATTACTCCTAGCAGACAGATTACTACCACATCTGCCTATTCAGGCTGAAGAGCAACATGGAGTCTAACAATATGGCTTTCTACAGTAGTGAAGGTCATAGTCATTGGTTAATATTTCTATTTTGTTGGTTACTGAATGTTGAACTTCAAAGATACACGTTCCATTTCCACCAAAATACATTTTTTCCTCACCTGTCTTCATGAATACAGTAAAGATTATCATAGAATGAAAGAAACCAATATTCTGATTTAGATAAAACATCTTAACACTTGGTTTGTGTGTCTCTGTACTTGGTGCATTTGAGATAAATGAGAAAGGAGTACATTATCATTATCTTAAATATTAGTCTTAAGACACAACATTTTAGGAGAATAATGTGACATTTGTCCTTTAATTAAGGAAAGTTTTTATTTGATTTATTTTGAGGTAAGGGCTTAGCTGAAGTAAGCTTTGTTCCAAATAAGAGCATAAATGAGAGTTACAAAGGAATACTTTACTAGAATTATTATTAATTGTTGTGGAAAATTCCCAGTAACATCCATTCACGGTGGGGATGGAACAGCAGCACAAGAGACTCAGAAGCCCCTCCCATCGCTGTATGTAGCAGGAATCTTAAATGGTCTTATTAATAGAAACAAACCTGGAGCCAGGTATTGGGGTGAATGCTGGAAGATCAGAGAATCAGAACAAGCCACAGCTACCTCACCTCAACAGTTCCTCAGCTGGTCCTGTTTCCTCAGACTGGAAGCCTCTGAGTCCTCATCCAGAATGGGTCTCAGCTGAACTGCTGCTCAAAAGCCTAAAAGCTTAACCAGCCAAAAATTTCTAGTTTCTGGTCCTCACGCCTTATATATCTTTTTGCTTTCTACCATCACTCCCTGGGATTAAAGGCTTACTTCTTGGGATTAAAGACGTGTGTCACCATGCCTGGCTGTTTCCAATGTGGCCTTGAATTCACAGAGATCCTGAGGGATTTCTACCTCTGGAATGCTAGGATTAAAGGTGTGAGTGCCACCATTTTCTAGCCTTTGTATCTAGTGGCTGTTCTATCTCTGACCCTAGATAAGTTTATTAGGGTGCACAATATTTTGGGGAACACAATACTACCACAGCTGTAGATATATAAATGGTTAACAAATGCTAAGGGGGAGGGGAGGAAACAGTCTTATCTATCTATCAGTTACCTGTGTTCCTCTAAGTAACCTCTTACCCATTCTACATTATGTAACCCCAATAAGCCTATTGGTTTACCAAGCTAAGAAAGTGGAATCATCTCTTTTTGTTGTTGTTGTTGTTTTTGTTTTCAAGACAGAGTTTCTCTGTGTAGCTTTGAAGCCTATCCTGCCTCTGCCTCCTGAGTGCTGGGATTAAAGGCATGCGTCACCACCCAGCTGGAATCATCTCTTTGGTCTGTCATTGACACCATTTTTTGGGGTGAATACACATTCTTTCATGTCTCCCGAGGCAAAGTTTATGTAAACCTTGGCATTGCAGCAAGGATACCACAGAATTGAAGCCAAAGCTTTGTAGGAGTACTCATGGGGCCTGCTGTTAGTGATGAGATGTACAGTTGAAGACAAGCCATCTCACTGTAGAACAACCATGGTGGCCATCTCAACATGGACATCCTTCTCCATGTTCTTTGCATGGCCATGGTATGGCCAATGAGATATACAACTAAGGCTCAACCACCTGTCCATGGAGCAACCATGTGGCCATCTCAACACGGCTCTCCTTCTAGCGCTTTGGAGCACCTTCTTGACGTGTTAACAATGGCACTGTTGCTGCTATGGATGTGGCAAGCAAATAAAGCTAGTGTGTCTGACCATGAAGGGTTTGTGAGGAGAATTCAAGGATAATCATCTTCTCTGTGTTATGGAGTGTCATTACTCTTTGTTGAGTGGAGTCTAACCATAGGGGTATAGGGACATACTGTATGGGACAGGATTATAAGCTTGGCTTCTAGCTCAGTTCCAGATTGATTCTCCATGAGTAGCAGCAAAAGACTAGCATTAATCTCTTATGAAAAGTGGTATCTTGTGTTATATGTGGGGTCCCAGATGCCTCCTTGTCAAAAAAAATTACAAGGAAGTAACCACATTTGCCACTAGGATTTTAGTTCAATCACATATTAACCAAATTTAGGTACCAGTCTAAATAATGAAGATCTGTCAGACTTTTTTTTACCATGGGCTCAAGAAAACTAAATAATCCTAATTAAACTCATTGTTTCACCAAGCTGGATTTGGGTGGAAATTTTCTTTTTATTTTGTTTTGTCTTTTGGTGACTTGTCTGGCATCAGATAGTACCTGTTCATATCTGCCTAGAAAAGTTAATGCAACAGTAATATTTGTAAATCTCTGAAGAGTAGAGAAGGGATTCCAGGTCACTCAGTTAAAGAGAGTCCAAGCAAGAGAATCAAACAATAGAAGAACCCTACAAGTGCAAAGATGAATAGGAATGGGGGAGGCAAGTTCTTTTCATTGTTATCTAAAATTTGTCTTCTTGTCTGGCACAGTCCTGGTTAGCCTTCAAGGCTCAGCTCAAGTCCCTTACTGCTGTGTTCTCTCCTGACTTTCCAAGCAGAAACAACTAATTTATCTTCTGTATTTCCACTGCCCTTGGAACAAACTGTATTTTTGACTTTGCTGGAAACTCTGTTATTAAGTGTTCTTAGCTGTCTCTCTCTTGAGATCACGACAGTTTTATCTTATTTATCTCTGCATTTTCAGTTCTCAGAAAAAAAAAAATTCCTGTGCTTAATTGTTGTTAGAGGAAACTTGATTGTATTCTTTCCAAAAAGTTAGTAAGTATATTTTGAAAATGCTGTCTTATTTTTGAATATTTAAAAATTTAAAGACACTCAAGTAGTGCATGTGCTATTAGAAAAGTGGCAGCCTTTATTTGTTATAAATTGATAACGTAAGGCAATACCTGCAGCTTGTGCTAAAATAGCACCAGGGTGCTAACTAGAAATTAATCTTGTTTCTAACATTAGCTATCATAAAATGTTCAATTGGCAAATTTAGATGGATCCTTTTTATGAAAATTAGCTTTTAAATGTTTGTATCCTAAATTGAACATTTGTCTTATCACTGGCTAAGATGGACAGCTATACACTGGTTCTATCCCAGTAATTAGTCCATGAAGATGAGCAGTGTAGGAATGTTGAGGACAGGATGATTTAAAGGAAAGATGAAGGCTGAGTGTGGTCTGTGTTCTCTTACAGGCTCAGTAACTAGATAAGTGGATGTTTCCTTGAAAAGCACAGTGGATTGGAGGCTACACTTTCCTAAGGAGAGGGGATTGCCACTGTCTGCCTAGAAATACTAATAGAAAGCATATGCACAATGGGATACAATGCACGATTGCACTGTGAAAGGCAAAATAATGATCTTTCCAATTCCAAAGCAGAGAGCAAAAGTATATAGGGTTAGGTGGTAAATTAAGTTTAATGTGGCTTAAATTGTTTTCTGTAATTTTTACATAAAGTTTGACATAAAGCCAATCTGCGTAAGTGACTGGGTATTAAGCATCCCCAGTTGTGGTGATATTTTATTTGTGCTGAAATGTGGTGATACTTTATTTGTGTGTTAATAAATAAACCTTGCCTGGAGATTAGGGGGGAAAGGCCAACCATTTTAAGTAAACAAAGAAGTCAGGCAGCACACGCCCTTAATCCCTTAGCAGGCAGGATCTTTGTGTGTTCAAGGCCACAGTAGGGAAGAGAGCCAAGCGTGGTGATACATGTCTTTAATACCAGTACCAACCATAGAGACCTGGAGGTCTGTACAGACAGACAGTGACAGAGCTGTGTAGGAAGAGGAAGTGAGGTAGCTGTGCTAAGAGCCAATGAGAGGGCAGAAAAGCAAGGCATATAAGCCTGGGAAGACAGGAAGTCACTCTCCTTGGAAGCTGTGGAGTTGATGTGGTGAGGTTAGCTGGTGGCTTTCCATATTTCCTTGATCTCTCTAAGGCTTTAACCCAAATTTCTGGCTCCATGTTTTATATTTAATAAAACCTTTAGAAATTCATCTACACCCAGTGAGCTATAAACCACCATGAAGGGTATATAGCTCTATCCTGAACTACTACTGTAGCTTCTCAACCAGCTGACTTAGATAAGCTTAGTAACTGAATGGTTAGGCAATCAGAGGATGAAAGTTTTCCAGCAAAACTGAATATTCAAGGAAAATTCTAACCCCAGTCAGGCAGGCTACGTTTCCTTCCCCATCCTCATTTTTCTGCAGCTATAAATATGTGTGCTCATGAATTTGGAGGTGATGATCACAACCACTTTCCATTAAGATTGCTGCTTATCTCTAGAACAACAATAATAAGAGTTAAGATCTGAAAAACCTGTGTAGTTCTGTCTTATAAAAAGTTTGTACATTCAGAGGGAAAGGACCCATTAGACATTGCTACTCCACTGGATACTAGCTGTGTGTTGTTACAGGTTGTTACTTCTGAGACTCAGTTTTGTCATCTAAAAACTGAGCCAAGTTTGTGATATTTCTGTCCAAGGGTGCATAGAATCCAAATCTAGGCCTTGCAGGTGAAGTGTCTTTTCTAACTGGGGTATGGATTGCTCCTCCCTAATGTCTCCAGATCACTAGGATGAAAAGCAGACCTGCCTGCAGCTTGTCAACATGGTATGCTGAAAAAGTGGGTTTTGCTAATTAACTCAAGGCGGCACTCTCCCAAGGCTGACTGTTTTGAAGATTGTAGGTATTTCATTTTCATTATGTGTGATAAAGAGGAGTGTGATGGGGGGATGATCAGCATCACTTCCCACGATGAGCCTGACAACTCATCCTGCTGTAATTTCCTAAGCGTTTTCTTGGAACACAGCCAGGCATTTGTAAAAGAGATCATCCTCCATTTCATACTGTTCCATACTGGGAAGCGATAACTAAAGTGTGATAATAATGATTGTAGCTTATATAAACACACATAAATACAAAGCATGCTAGAAAATGAGCTGGGTTCTTAGTTCATGATAAGTATACCACCGGCCCAGATTTGACAGGATGTATTTAGCAAAGGTTGGTCTTAAGCAAGGTGTGTTCAAGGAATGAAAATATGATAAGTATATGTTACTATAGCTTTTGTATCAATCACATGTTTAATCAATATGTATTATGCACCTGCTATGCATTGGCATGACTGTAAGCAGTGAACCAGGGAGGCAAACCCAGGTGCTGGAAGAGCTTGTGGCTATATTAGCATTGCAGAATATCTCCAGCTTCTCTTCTGAGTTTATCATTTTCACTTACAAGTTGCTTATTCACTTAAAAATTTATATTTGAAGGTATTATTGTCCCTGTTTCCATAGTGATAGTAAAGGCTGGTTAATTGTATCTTATCAGCTACTATTTTTTTTTTTAAAGAAAATGACACATACCAACTTTACCTATGAACAAAAAGTGAGTGAATACTTCTTTCCTGCAAAGTCTAGTAAGTGTGGTCTGGAAGCAACACCCTTATATGATGTGTTATTTCTAGAGTAGGTAAAAGTCATTACAGAAGACTATTTTTTCCAGCATAATATTTTTATTTCACATCATACGCCTCTATCACAGTCTCTTCCCAGTTCTTCCCTGTCTGACTCCCTTGTGGCCTCCCCCACCCCCCGTTATCTGTATACTCAATGGAGCATGGTCACACTCTCAGTGGCCTGCCCCCTAAATAGAACTGTATCCTTCCCCTCCTGCACTCAAGCTAGAAACCATCTCTGACACCAACATGGCTGCAGGCAGCAACATAGACCATGGGCATCCTTCTGCCCTTGGTGGCAACACAGACCATGGATATCAACATAGACTTGGCCGCAGTAAGACTATGGGCCCAGACATGGCCCTTAGCAGCATTATGGGACGTGGTGGTCCTTCGAGGAGGAGGTCCAATCTAGGAGGTGGACTGTTCCTCATCTCGGGCCTTGCTCATCATTGCCTGAGCTAGGGTAATCCTGTGGTGATGCAGCTTGGTAGGGTCTGAGATTTCATCTGCTTAAGTTCCAGGATGCTGCACACCATCCAGGAAACCTCACTGGGCAGGGACATGACCCTCCATCGACCTCAGCCCTCTCTCACACGGGTTACTATGGTCACATTGCTAGTTTTGCCCCTTTCCACAGAGCACACACAGCTCTGCTCCCTATCACCGCCATCTCTCCATCACCTGTTCCCTCCTCACAGTAGCGCCTGTCAGAGCATCCTTGGTTGGGGAGCATTTTCAAGACACACTATTTAATGTATATTGTGTTTATTCTTTGAAAACAGGTATTTCAATGTTATAATATTTTATGACTCAAAATATATAATTTACTCAAGTGTCCTTTATCTTGGTCATTGGAAATTATTAGAGTATCTTTAAACTACTTAACATTAGATTAAGGAACAACTGTGGATTGTGCTGTTTTATGCAATAACTGTAAGTCTAGCCAGTAACCATGGAAGATTTATCATTGACCTCAATTTAAACATGAAAAATTGAAGTTCAAATAGTTGGAAATTTGCTTCATTTATATAACATGTTTTCAGAAAGTCCAGATTTAAATCTGTATGTTTATAGATTAATCCAACCAATTGTTTTACTATCTCTAAAAGTTTTTAATGTGTAGTTAGAAATAGTTGTTTGATCAAAGTCTGTGACACGTTTTGAAAGATTTTTCTCAGTATATTGCATTAAGGAGATATATCAAATATATGATTTAAGAGAAATAATGGTTATATTATTCAAAACCACAGTGGCATCAGAGGAAATAAATACCTTAATTTACTTTAAATATTTTAAAGTTTTGTCTGGGCATGATAGCACAGGACAATGTAATGTCAGAACCAAAGAGGCTGAGGCAAGAGTATTAGGAATCTGAAGAGAATCTAATTTATAGAGTAAGTTCAAGGTTAATTTTAGATATTCAATTATACACTGTCTCAAAATACATCACACACACACACACACACACACACACACACACACACACACATCATATAAATACATATATTTTCCCCTAAAGTTGCTTACTTGAATCATGAGGTACAATCATAAGGACATATGCTCTGCTTCTTTCAGGTTGTAGATCTGAGTGTTTGCTGTAGCTGAAGCAACTGGTCCTTAGACTTTGTGAGCAGAGAAATATTAAACTCTTGCTTATGTTAGTGCTGTAAAATATTCCTTTAAAGATAAAATTTTATTGAGTGCATGCAATCTACATAATGATCCTATGAAGTACATCTTGTACTTTACAACATTATAAGAGGTGTTTCAGATTCATTTTTAAAACAATTACTTAGAAATAATTTCAAAGTTCAGAAAACCTTGAACAATAAAATCCACACGTACTATTTAACCACTATCTACTGATTCTTAAGTTATTGTTGTCTTTGTTTAAATCTGAAGAGTTTCTGAATAATTTTTCAGAAATTTTCTTTTTACCTGTAAATACTTAAGGAGATTTATAGATTGACTTCCACTAGAGAGAAATATGTGATTGGTGAATGGGAATGTCACTAGGCTGTGGAGTGCTTGCCTATAAAGCACAAAGCCTTGAGTTTGATCCCCAGTACTTCACAAAACTGAGTGTGGTGGTGCATAGCAGCAATTCCACAATTCCAGAATTCTGGAAAGAGAGTTAGAAGAATTAGGAGCTCAAGGTCATCATTAGCTACATAGTAAGTTCAAGGCTAGCCTGCACTGTATGGGGCCCTGTCTTAATACATAGAATAGAATCTGTGATCCGTTGTTAAACTTCTATAGCAATGAAAGATACATGGCAGAGTTAGAATGAGTAAATGGTGCAGAATCTAAGTTTGCTATTCTTCATCTGGAAATTGTGTCTTAACCATGAGAATATTTTGATAGTCTACTTTAGTGTCCACACCATGTTGTTGGACTATTCCATAGGTCTTCATCTTGACGAGTTTTATAATTATTGATAAATTCAATTAGTCTTTTTTTGGTCATTATGAACATAACTTGTCCTCTCTCATCCATCTCTTCCCTGTTGTCTTCTTTCGCTTTATATGCTTTAGACCCATAACTTATACCCCTGACGGTATCCTTGACAATCTTCTCCACTTTGTCTTTCATTACCCAGCATAATCCCTGAGTTGGCTAAATGCAGTTATCCATTATTCTAGGCCAGGTGAAAAGATTGTGACCATCACAATGACATAGTCTTCAAATGCATCGCGATGTTTCTCAGTGCCAGAAAAGCAGGTTGGTAAACACACACACACACACACACACACACACACACACACACACACACACACACACACACTTTGGCCATAAAAGTATCTGCCTTCATATATCTATCCGAACCCTGCTCAGGATTTTGGTACCCACTTCATCCTTATTACAACCTTGACTACAGCTTAGCACATTTGTAAGGCCAATAATTCAATCTTTTCCAAAATTTTGCCACTTTTTGGATAAGGTCCTAATTTTTGTTAAAGTACTGTTAGCCCTCTGGCTATGGAGGGTAAGAGATTTTTTTTTTAACCTGACAGAAAAGTTCTCTGGCTTTCCTCCTTGACTTAAATTGGCGTTGAATTGCTCTGCAGTTTCATTTTCTCCTTTCAGAGCCTGTGTAATACTCAACAATAGCCAGATTATGCCATAATTCTTATAAGAGCAATCTCCTATACATGACCCACCGACCAGAGACACAATACAAGCCACCACATCCCTTCCAACATACGTCTTGTGCTCAGATGTAAGCATAAACATTCATACTCCCATGACGTTCCATGGATATTTATTTTATAAACATTACCTGGGATGTGTGCAGAATCAAAAAATGATCCCCTTACCAACTTGATCTTAGAAGCTGAACCTGAGAGGTTCCATTGTGATTTTTCAGAGACAATGTTTTCTTAAAGAGTACAGTAAGGTAGTAAGACTAGCAAAATAGCAACAGTTGAAAGAGTGAGACACAATAAAATCTACTTTGGGTTTCATTCATGGTGGGATCACATCACAGAGTCATTCCCTACTTACATCCAAAGGCTGGCCTTCTGTATTCGGCATCAGCCAAATATTGGCTCCAGGCTGCTCCAATGTGTTGAATTATTATTGGTCAGGTCCAGTCCTCTACATGAAGAACATTATTTGCAGCCATTGCTACAGAATGTAGGGAAGAATCAACTCGTTAAATGCTGGAGCACTATTGGGTCTCCCACATAGATTAATCTGAAATTATAACGTTGGCATAAAAAGTACTGTCTAGCCCCTACTGTGTGATTCCATTCATGGGAATAGAACTTTGGATAGTGTTTTATATTTTGAGCTCCGTAGTGGTCTACACTCAGATATAAGGTATGAAGGGACATTCAAGAAATGTTAAATATTTAGGTACTGCCTACAAATACAATTAAATATTTGTACTCAGGGAAGACAATAGGGAGTATGGCTTATGTACTGAGGGGGTCAGTTTACCCACATCAAGCTGTGAGAAGGCTTCCCCGGGTGCTTGCTGTCCCCCTGGAGCAGCGTGTTAGTCCCTTGTAAGTTGCCAACTTACTTTTTAGACACAAAGTCCTTTCCCCTTTGTTCTCTTCCCCTTTCTCTATTTTTATTTCCGTTTTCTTTTATGTTTTTTTGTAACCTCCTCTCGTGAGTGACAATTCAGAAGAACTTACTCTGGCTCATTTTTGGTCTCAACTCATTTCAAACGCTCTATATTGTTTCACATGAAATATGATTGCTTTGAGTAAGCCCCACTGGAGCCACTCCCTATAAAAGAAATTTATGTGGTTATAAGCACATCACTTCCATTTAAGCACCCAGTTTAAACAGCTGAGGATGCTCCCCTGGGACTTGCAGCTCACCCAGAGCCGTGTATGTCAGAATCACTGACTCAAACATGTGCAGCACACAACATTGCCAATTCCCCAAACCTTAGTCATCCCTCATACTGTTTGGGTATGGTTGAATAAATGAATGACTCTAACTTGTTTTTTACTGAAGCATTTGTTTCAGTCATTTCAGATATTCACTGCCTTAGTATCAAAAGATGAATTATGCTGCTGTTCTCATAAGAAACAACTACATACTTGTGATGAAAAGAGGAACCGCACAGAACTCACACACCACTAGACTGTGTGAAAAATGGCACTGTCAGGTACTGCAGGAACTGAGATGATCATAAAGTCCAGCAGTTGCCTTTCGTAATCTTTTTTCCATCTTTCAGGAAATATGAAATTAAAATTTTAAACGTGGAGTATAAGGTAAGTACTGAGAATTAAAGAAAAACAAAAACAACAACAACAAAAAACAAACCAAAAACCAAAAACCAAAACCAAACCAAAGCTTAACGTCACCTTGACTATTTTGGCATAAACACATACATTTCATCTGAGGAAAAAACGTGTGAGATATTCTAAAAGCAAACAACAAAAGAGCTTTATATAGCTTACAAGGATGCTGAGTGGAGGAAGCTATCAGTTAGACTGATGGCCACCAATCCTGACTGGTGTTTAATGCTAATCATTTCCAACTCATTATGACTTCGTAAGAAGTTCTCATGGAGATGTATCTACCTGCTAGAAAACCCATTTTTCATTTTTTTTCAAAAATTGCCTCTTAGCATAATTCTGTGCAGTTTGTGTTTTCTTCACATGCTCTCTGTTCACTTCTCTTCCTCCCAGTCTCTGTTCACAACCATCCAGAGCAGTGGTTCCCAACCTGTGGGTCACAACCCCACCAGGCTCGCACATCAGATAGCCTGTATAACAGATATTTAGGTCATGATTCATAACAGCAGAAAAATGACAATTATGAAGTAACAGTGAAATAATTTTATGGTTGGGGGCCACCACAACACGAGGCACTCTGTTAAAGGGTTGAGACATTAGGAAGATTGAGAACCTCTGTCTTAGAGAGAGAGGTGGATGTTGCAAGAATGCATGGGGAAACCAATTTTGTTTTAATTTGCAGGGATGTCATTAACATTTTTCTTCATGATTACTTGAAGATCATGACTGTAATGACCAGTCTGCTCTACCAAGGAAACAGATAGCATTGTGGGTAGGGATCATCAATGGCTAGTTACAAGATTTCTGATATTATTATGCCAACATGAATTGAATGTTATTGAAAGACCTGGTAATTCTCTACCATTTTCAAAGAATTCTCTTTGGGATGAATGGGATACCAGAGTTCAAATACAGTGTCACTGGTGCATTTAGCATCTGTGGTGCTGATATGGTTCCACCAGAGAATATTGTAGAGACTAGATGTGATTGCCACTGTGACACAGGTTAAATCCTTTCTGCATGATGTTAGTTGTCTTACTCAGGAAAGGAGGGTTGGGCTTTTACACATTTGCACTACACAGTTATGAGAAGCATGCTATGCCTGAGGACAAACGCGTCACACGCTTAGAGCTTGTTCTGCTGTTGAGAGCTGTTATCTGTACTTACAAAGAATCTTGATGGTGTACCACAGGGTCCACTATGATTGTCTTCCTTCATCTCACAGACAGACTGTAGAGCATTGGAGTCCTCAAACTTTGCTGAGACAGAGGAAAGGAGAATTCTTTCTGCCAACATCATTCACACGACTTTAGCATGACTACTGGGTGAAAGAAAAACACCTATGTCTCCCCAGGACATTAGTAGTCTCTGGTGTGCTACTGCCTCATCTACTTGAGGGTAATTTCTGGCACCATAAAGAACTTGCTTTTGTGAAAAGGTATGTTTACCGTGTGAGTGAAATTCTCCAGTATTCTTTCATATCTCACAACAGAGCTATTTATTTGGATTTTTTTCTATTCTTGAGTTGCTCTGTGTAAGATGATGAATGAGTTACACATTATTTCTCTGTTACTGGTTTCAAAAGAATGCTTTATGCAACTAGAAAAGCAAAAAAGAAATATCTCTTGTCATTATTTACTCTTTATGCTGAGTATACATCATTACTACCACAGGACATTTGGTTTAGAGACCTGTAGCCACTTTAGGGAGGATAAAATCCTACTTGCCATTGTATTGTACTTTCTTTTCCTCTGGGAGTTGTGAGCAATGTCTGCTCAACCTGGATAAGATACCCATGGCAGACGGAAGCAACTTTTTGACCCAAGTGTAGCTTTTAGTTTACTGAGATTACTTACAGAAGCATGGTGAGGGGTTACAAGAGAATGGGTAACTCAAAGGCCCATCATAGCAATCATGATGATTCATGGCATCTGAATCCTTACAGTTTTCAGACCAACTTTCAGACCACTATAGAGAGTATCCACCCCCTTAAAATTATTGGTTAATTATACAGGTGTGTGTCTTGTAATGTCTGGACTTTCTGACCTGAGTCTTATGGTTCCTGAGCTTCTTCAGCCTCTGTTTCCTTAGCTGCCTGGGTCTCAGGAACTTCCCCCTTCATTCCAGGAAGGAATGTTTCAATTCATAGCAAATAAGTACAGACCGAAGACAGAGGTTTGCTTCTTAAAAGTCCATAAGCAGAAGACATGTATGTGGCAGATCTTGCTCTTTGAAGACCAGGGAGGTAGGCAGCAATCTGGGTTGTTGCTCTCCCATGCTTGAATTGTACCCTTTGCCTGCATGTTCCAACATGCCTTACTACCATGTTCATGTTTAATGTATTCATCTAGAAGAAAAAGGAAAAGGTTTTCTTCCTTTCAGGAACCATGTAAACATTGCCTAGAGAGTATAGCTTTTACATTACCTTGTTCAAGACTCCATGATATAATTAATTAGTTGAAGAATTTATCGTTACTTGAAATGACCATGAAGCAAGAGGAGGAACAGAGGGGAGTATGGGAGGGGGTAATTTATTTACTAACTCATGACTAACTGCCAGTCGGCACAGGTGGGGAATTGCTTATGGTTAGGAATTTCTGTTATCTTCAAAAGAACACAGGGCATTTATCCTTCTCTTCTTGAGGCAGGACAGCAGAAAATCTACTTATTTGGCATGAACTAAGATCCGTTTCCAAACAGCAGGGAATAAAACTGTACTCATTAGAGCATATAATAAGCTTTCATTATTTTTGTTCCAAGTTAAATTTAGAGGGTTAATTCAAATGCACTTAGAATGTAATTACTTTTCACCAGAATTTTTCACACTTTTAGAATAGTACATAAATGCATCCTATCCTCAATTTAAATTGACATACACTATGTGACTTCTAGAATAGCGTGGACACGATCCTATGTCCCTCCAGGGAGTTAGTAAGTTAAAACAGCCTTTGTGATCCATACAATTTTAGTTGCTAATAGTAGTTAAAAGATTTAATAAGAAGGACTAAATGTATCATACTTATGTATCTTCATCAATGTTTCAGGAATGATATCAGTTTAATGTTATATTATTTAATATAACATTAAGAATACTTTTACTCTTTTATTAGAGGTAAGTATAATTTCTGTCTTTGGAATTATTCAAATTTGACTTTAAAATAGAAGAAATGAACAATTTTTTTTAATTCAGAAATGTACAGTTTCTTCATGTGACCTAGTGGAATTTCAATATTCAAATAGTTTTTTTTCCTCAAAGATAACTTTTTAAAAAACAAAGTGTATTTCCAAAGGGAAAAAAAATTCTCTATTGGAACTCTTCAGTTTTTGAAGCTGCTACATTTTAGGTTCATGATAACAGAGAGAAAATCCCAAGAACAACTCTTGTGTGATCTCAGTTCTGAACCAGCAGGGCTTCCCACAGACTCACTGCTGGAAGACCCCTGGGGAAAGCCCTGCTGGGAGCTTGCTAACTTCTGACACTTGGCTAGGCTGTTCAATCAATCTGTGATGACTCTGATGCCTGCTTGTAAGATGAAGTTTTGCCCACATTCCAGGGCACTGCTGGGGCTTGAGTTTTGGAGAAGTTTGCTGGGATCAAACTTTAAACCTCAGATACATGTTTCCTTTAGTCACTACCTCAAATATTAGCTTTTCTCAGGAATCAGTATTGCAAAATTGCAACAATTTTTCTCTTATTTTTTATGAGGTCTCTCTTTCTTTTGTCTAAAACTCTTATCATTTCCCTGTTGAAATATTTCTTCTGTGTATAAATTTCCTAGATTATCTAAATCTCTCCACATAACCAAATTTTAGATAGTTCCAAATAAACCATATCACAGATTTTTTTCTTCATGTTGTTTATTATATTATAAATCAGAAAACAGAAAATTCAATATTGGTAGTGGGCCAGGCATCATCACCACTCCAATATCGGATTCAGTGATTTTATTATCTCTGACTCTTATGTTTTCATCAGTACCAACGTTTCTTGAGGATGAGCCCGGCTGGTCTCCATCTCATCATCCTTCCTCATAGAGGGTACTTTTTGACCTACTAAATATTCCTGGCCATACATTCAAGATTGCATGGTCAGTCTACAGTGTTACCCCCACTTCTGTCATCCATCATTATGAGCTTGAGGCTTACATTCAATTCTTGAAGTATTTTATCCATATGTAGTAGGAATTACTTCTCTATATACCATCTTTATATTCTCATGATCTACTTTGATATGATCCACATGAACAATCAAGTCACTTGTAAATTGTTAATATATTTTAGCTTATAAAAATTAACTTCTATGCTTTCATTCTCACACACAAAAACTGTAGTTTATTAAAATACATAAATAAGTGAAAGTGGGACTTCCCAGCTTACTTTACCAAACCGGACTTTAGTTTTTTGAATAATAATTAAAATATAATAGTCAAATTATACACCTAGCTATAGATTCTCTGTCGACTCTAGCCAACACCTCAGAAGAGGAGGGAGACAAGACAGCCTCAGCTAGGCTCTAGAACCTGTCTCTGGTGGTGCACATGGCCAGGGACCTTCATCTAGAGAACCATCCAGTCCCTGAGCCAGGTCCAAATGGTGGTTGTATTGCCCTAGAGTCCAATGTTCTCCTGGAGACAGATGAGTTCTGTAACATCATGCAATGCAATCTGTGGCTGTCCACCTCCTGTGCCACACCCCAGATGACGGGTGCCTACCTGTGTTGGTTCTACAAATGTGCTGGTTTCTTCTATAAGCTTCACACTTGAGGAAGAAGCATTGATAAAGTCGTTTTCTGTAGAATCTATGTATGCTGTAGAGTGGAATCTCTCCGGTAGACAAGGTATTTGTGTGTGGATCTCTGTCAGTTGGGTTAGCCACTTTGCTTGTGGCCAAGGCAATGGGAGAAGCGCAAGTAGTGGAGACTAATCTATTTTTTTTGTTTGTTTGGTTTTTTGTTTGTTTGTTTGTTTTTTGAGACAGGGTTTCTATGTGTAGCTTTGCGCCTTTCCTGGAACTCACTTGGTAGTCCAGGCTGGCCTCGAACTCACAGAGATCCACCTGGCTCTGCCTCCCGAGTGCTGGGATTAAAGGCGTGGGCCACCACCGCCCGGCAAGACTAATCTATTTTCCTTTCAGTTGGCCAAAGTTAAGAAGTTGGGACTGATTTTCTTCACGAGACTGCTGAGGAGACCCCTTTGGAAATTGCCAGTAGAGTGGAAGGTGTGCTGGGAGCAAGCCAGGTGCTGGCATTGCGCCCACAGGGACAGAACCCTCCATCCGGTCAGGCATCTACGGCATGCACTCTAGTGGGACCCTTGTGCTTGTCGAGCTGGGCTATGAGATAGCCACCATAATCTAGCTCAAGCAGCTTTGCAGAAACTGTATTTCAATATTGTTCTTTTGACACATGTTTCAATACTGCAACATGTAACTGATGACAGTTTCCATGCTGGCACTCAAGTCTTTGAATGTGCAACCCTTCCTCACACATAGGTTTTCTCTTTAGAAGGCCTTTGAAACATCCCAAGAAGGAATGGGGTTGAAAGATATAATGTAGTGGGATTTCAGTGACCAGACTCCCTAATGTTCATTGCCTGTCTCCTCAGCTTATCCTATTAGCATTTAGAGGCTAAAAGGCTGGGAAGGGGTGACCTTGCTGCAGAATGTTATTTTGAATGGTAGAAATTATAAACACAACTCATAATAAGTAGAGAGCCTTATAGAGAAGTAGATATGTCTTAAACATAGAAGTAAGGACAATTTTGGGGACCTTATAGCCAGAATGACCTGCTTACACTGAGCAAAATCTAGCATAGAGAAGAGAATGATGTAGGTAGATGCTTGAAGTATTCTTCCTCCTCTAGTACTTTATTTGAATGAGTAGATGAAGCATGCCTTTGGTGTCTGTGTCCACTCTGGCTGGCTAGGGAGTGAGGCTGAGTTAAGAAGAAATAACTTCATTAAGATGGAAGTGGACCCAGGGCTGATATTTTTAGTCTGGGATGAGGTGTTGCTAACAGGATAGTTCAGAGTAGTGTTTATCAAGCTAAGTGCTATTTGGCTTGATGATAAAAGGCAATAAGAAGAAAAGAAAACTTGCCTTTCGGATCCAGGATAAATTTAAAATCAATTGAAAGAATGAAAGAAATCTCATATGAGGCACACCAGCTTATTAATCTCCAAATGTGGAAAGAATAAGGTCTCTTCTGACCTCTGCTCAAAGACCACAACTTTCTTAACTCCTAAGAATTCTGTCATTCCATTTGCAAAGTAGTGGACCTCCTTGCTAACACAGCTCATTGAAATGAAGGCATAGTGCCAGTTGCTAAGCAACCAGGAGACTTCCCCCTGAAAGATAATTGCAGGTGGATCTTAAATCCTGACTGACTAGTATAAGAGAATCTTCTTGGGGCTTGAGTTCCCCACTCACAGGAATACCATTCCAGCCCATACTCACTCACACATGATTATTACCTAGTTCCATTCAGTTCTGGCTATCATAGAATCTGTTCCCTTTCTCATGGCTGGTTAAGGTTACTGGTATCTTATGTGTTTAAAAGATATCTTAGAACTTATTTTCATCATAGGGATTTTCTATCTAACATTTGAGTTAAATCGTATCTTTTGGGACTTTAAGACAAGTAATCAAGAATGAGGACACACTAATTTGAGCTGCAGCCTTTAATCCCTCTCTAATCTTGTACTTGGGCAGAAGATCATGGCCAATACCTGAGCTTTCTCAGACTGCTTCTGATAATCAGTTTTGTTGCTGGTATCAGAAAAAAAAAATAACAACAACAAAACTTAGCCTCATCATTTCTTCAGGTTCTCTAGTCTTTGCCCTGACCTTACAAAAACAAACAAAAAAGAAAAAAAATTTTTTTGAGATAAGACCTCCCTTTATTGTCCAAACTGGCCTTACACTCCTGAAATCAAGTGATCCTACTTGGTATCTAGAAAAGTGTGTCTACCACAGCCGACTAGGTTCTCTAACATTTTGATTGCACCTGATTTAGAGGAAGACGTGTTCTTCCCTTTTTGAGATTAAGACATAAGACCTCAGCCTTTTGCTCTTTCACATTACTCCTTAGATCAAGGGGAGACACGTAAGTTCCTTATTTGATGTACCTGTCATGTACTATACTTTTAGAAAATACTTAGCATATTAAAGAGTTGCAAGAATTGTATGCATTTTTGAAAGGTGAAAGGTAACCAAGTTGCTTCCTTTCCAGGATCAACCACAGGAAAATTGATGTAATAACTAAAGAGCACAAAGCCTTAGGGAAATCCTAGATAATTAGTATAATATCATAGTGATATTATAAAAATATTGCTATTTTTGTTTTTAGTTTCTGAGGCTCTCTCTCTCTGTCTCTCTGTCTCTCTCTCTCTCTGTGTCTCTCTCTGTCTCTCTGTCTCTCTGTCTCTCTCTCCTTTTTGCCCAGACTGATCTAGAATTAGCCGCATTTCTGCCTCTGCCTCATAGTTGTTGTGATCACAGGTATATATCACTGTACCTCACTGTATTACCATTTAATATTCTTTCTACAAATCTTCCTCAAGATTTGTAGATTTGTAGTAAGAATATTACTTCCTCCTTTGAAGTTGGGTTCCCTAATACATCATATTTTAAGTCCCTTCTCTCTCTTATTCCCTCTTCGCATAGACTCTATGGTATATAACCTCAGTAACTGTCTTACCAATACCAACAAAATATTTTCTGCCTTGTAGGTTTTTTTTAATCATACTTTATGTAAAACAAAGTCACATTTCTGTCAGTGATTTATGTTTTCTAGCTCTATTTGTATTATTCTAATGGCTGAAGGAGGAATGACACAATGATACAAATTTCTATCACAGCAAATATGTGGATTGTAGTATGGGCTGTAATTGAGAGTATCTGTCTGGGAGTTATTTTCTAATAATATAGACACATCTCTATCTACGTCATGCTTACTGATGCAGATGTTTGTTAATACTCATAATTTTCCCTTGTGAATGTTTTTTCTTCTTGCAATCCATTATTTTTTTTCAGTGGTCTTTAAACACATCAATATGATCTGTCCATTTCTTCTTCTTTGGAAAGCTCTAAAATACTTTCATAAATTACATAAGAATTAAAGTGCTAGTGTCAATCCCTCCCTGGTATTTTGTGGTTTCAAATAAAATGCAGACTCCTAGTGTGGCATCTACAGAGCTCTTCAGCACTTGCCCACACTTTCTTTCCTGTCTTCATTTCTGTTGTCTTCAACTCCTGCTTGAGAACTATGTTCTTTAGTCACACTTGTACCTGGGTTTTTCTTTTGAGCCACCAACCAGCTCCCAAATCATGACACAGAGAACTATTATTAGTTTTGAATGCTCGGCCTAGCTTAGGCATGTTTCTGACTAGCTCTTTTAATGTAAATAAGCCTGTTTCTTTTCATCTACCTTTTGCCTTGGGACTTATTACCTTTCTTCTGTATATCTTTCTTTCACTGCTTCTCTATGTCTGTCTGCCTGGTTTCTGCCTGGCTTCTTGCTCGGGTGTGTCCCTGGTTCTTGCTTCCTTCTTCTCTCATTCCTCTTTCTAACCTAGATTTTTCCTTCTTTTTATTTTCTCTCTCTGCCAGTCCTGCCTATCCTTTCTCTGCCTAGCTATTGGCCATTCAACTCTTTATTAGGCCAACCAGGTGCCTTAGGCAGGTAAGTTGAAACAGGTGCAACCTATCTTTACATAATTAAACACACATTCTTACATCGTTAAAGGCAGCACAAACCAAAGTAATACACCTTCACAGGGCTAAAGTAATATTCTGCAGCATAAGCAAATGTAACATATTTTTGCTTAGTTAAACACACTACAACACGCACTAATCAAACTTCAGTTTTGTTCTGGTCATTTCTTCTTTTGGGAACACCTTTACTGTATCCTAATGGATTTTTCAGTCTTGCTTCCTAATTATCTCCAGCCTAGAGCATCAGGTTGGCCCCTTTGTTCTGTGTTCTCATGGCATGATGTTCTCATTGATGACATTTTCTTCACTGTCTGGCACTTGCTACCTGTCAGTCTCATCGAGTAGTGTGGGTAGGGATGATCTCATTCCTCATTGTGCCCTTAGTTCTTAGCAGGGTTCCTGAGCAGTGTTTACATCACAGTGTTGGTTAGTGCCAACACTTACTGTATCTCACTAATATGGAATCCATTTTAATGTTATTGTTGATGTTTCTACCTGACCTACATATTTCCATGTAAGTGTTCAATAGATTCCTACTTGCCTTTCTAATATGATTTTGAGCCATCTGTGGTGGTTTGAATAGGAATGGTCCTCACAGATGATATATATGAAGGCTTGGTCATTAGGGAGTGTCACTACTTGAGAGGGATTAAGACCTGTGGCCTTGTTGAAATAGGTGTGGCTTTGTTGGAGGAAGTGCATCACTAGGGGTGGGCTTTGGAGTTTCAGAAGCTCAAGTCAGGCTTTGGCTCCCTCTACTTTCTGTCTTCAGATATAGATGTAGAGCTCTCAGCTACCATGTTTGCCTGCATGCCACCATGCTCCCCAAAATGAGGACAATGAGCTAAACCTCTAAAACTATAAACAATCCCCAATTAAATGATTTCCTTTTGTAAGAGTTGCCATGGTCATAGTTTTTCTTCACAGCAATAGAACACTGATTAAGACGCCATCTTAATTTATTGAAGTAAATAGGATGTTTTCTGTTGCTCTCTGGGATTCCTTGTCATAGTGGACACTGCTATTATTTCAGCAATCTCCAAGGAAAAAATCATGTTCTCAGATGCATGTTTGCTAAAATCCTGTTAATCTTTTTCCCCCCCCACAAAAATTTTCAAGAGCAAATTCTTTTCTCATTGGAATGTCTGCTGTGATGTATTATTACATGCTTGGTTCACAAGATATTAAGCATTGTGTGCATTCTCAATTTCTGTATGTGGACATTCAGACCAACCCCAAACCCTCTCCACCTCTCCGCATTTACATTTGTTTATTTTTTTCTGAGCAGATTTGTTTATACCCAAGCCTTCTAACACTTGCTTAGTGTTCTGCCCCTACCACTGAACCACACAGGACTGATTTTTTAATGGGGCCATTTGTTTTATGGATGAGATGATGGTTCGAGCCTCAGATGATCCAGGGTCATTCCTGCACTGGGAAATGAAGGGAAATTTTCTAAATCCACAGATTATTATGATAAGTACTTGAGAGATGAATGCTTTAACATTCTGATTTCCTGGAACTTTTACATATGCATTCACTTTACTGTTCTCCAGGTTATGTATTATGAATATTTATTAATGATAGTTCACAAACATTGCTGAATAGTGATGAATTCAACAGTATTTCATCCTGTAAGATACACTTAAATTTTGTAGAACTGCAATAAACCTTCAAAATATTTTTTCAAATTTTTGTTTCATTCCACTATTTAACAAGAGAATAGTTGTGATTCCCTACATGCCCATATTAACAGAACATGTGGTTATTGCATGATTTCTATTAAATATTATGTATTTTGTTATACATTTTAATTATGAACACTAATGTAGATTATTTTGTTAAATCCCATTAAACACACAAAAGAGGTGTTTCTTTAAGAAAGATGTTCTATATTGACAGACAGAGAAGCATAGATTCCCCTCTCTAGACTCCTTTTGCCTGTTAGTGGCATTACACGGATGTGATTCTCATTCAAAATCACGACTGTTGCTAGTTAAAAATATTCCCCGGAAGAATGCACAATATGTCTCTCCTAATGTGGGGAGGGTATTTAGGGAAAAATTTTCCACACAATTCAGTCCCATCTGTTCAGACTAAAATTGAATACTGTGGGTTAATAATATGGCTTTTCAGAAACAAAAGAACAAGGTGAACAAGTGTGAACTTTACCATAAGACTTTGATTTTTAGCTTAATTGAGAAAAGTCAACATTGCTGACATGGAAGTGGAGGGCTCACTTAATGAAGAAATAAATATTTGGTGCTAGAAAATTAAATCAAACCTTAACATAAAATCCAGAATTCTCGTTTACATGTTTTATATTAAATTGCACGTCGTGTAAAATGATAACTTGCTTAAGACAGAAAATGTAAAGGAAATGAAAAGGTGAAAGGAGAAAATGACCCATCATCTCACTGTTAAAGCATATCTGTTCAGTTTTACCTGTAGCTTCTTCTGCCATATTCTCAGTATGTTTACTGTACAATAATAAATGTCTTCCGTTAGAGTCACCTAAGACGAAAGCACTGTTTTCCTAAATCATGTATTTCTCCTCATTCCTAGACTTAGTGCAGACACTGTCTCCCCTCCAGCCGAGCTTTTCCTTTTAATACCCACGTGAATACACATACTTTCCCCTAATAATCCTGACCATTTCACCCGTCTCCGGTTGACTACACTTGCTGTCTCTGGAACCATTCTCCTGACGCCATCTTGTCTGCATGTTCTCTGATTTACCTTCTAATACGAAGCAATACTATATTTATTTCTAGGGTTATTTTAAAACCTGCAGCATTAGGTTTACAGTAGTGCTTTAAAACTGATTTTTTTGTCATGAGATGTGATTTATTTATTTTTTAATTCTAAAGGTTAAGAAAATAATTCAAATTATAGCCATGACAAAATTTTGTTTTTTTAAAAAAGTGAAAATAGATTCTTTTCTCATGCAGTATGTCCTGGTTGTAGTTTCTCCTCCCTCCAGCCTTCATAGTTTCTCATGACCGCCCTCCCCTCCAGATCCACTCCCTTCCTGCTCTCATTGGAAAAGAGAAGGCTTTTAGGGGACAACAGCCACACATGGCAAAATAAAATATAAGATGAAGCAACAGCTTTCATATCGAACTTGGATGTGGTGGCTCAACAGGCAGAAATGAATCCCAAGAGCAGGCACAAGAGTCAGAGTCCCACTTGTTCTCACAGTTAAGAGTCCCGTCGTCCTTGTTCCACATCTGGTATCCTCCTATGAGTGAGTACATACCATGTTTGTCTTTCTGAGTCTGGGTTACCTCACTCAGGATGATTTTTTCTAGATCCATCCATTTGCCTGCAAACCTCATGATGTCATTGTTTTTCTCTGCTGAGTAGTATTCCATTGTGTATATGTACCACATTTTGTTTATCCATTCTTCAGTTGAAGGGCATCTAGGTTGTTTCCATGTTCTGGCTATTACAAACAATGCTGATATGAACATAGCTGAACAAGTGCTCTTGTGGTATGTTTGAGCATTCCTTGGACACCCACAACAGACTGCTGGCAATGGTCGAGATACAGCCCGAACTGACCTACTCTGGTGATGGGATGGCCAAACACCCTAATTGTCATGCTAGAAACCTCATCCAACTACTGAGGGATCTGGATGCAGAGATCCATGGCTAGGCCCTGGGTGGATCTCTGGGAGTCCAATTATCGAGAATGAGGAGGGTTTATATGATCGAGAATTGTTGAGACCAAGGTTGGATAAAGCACAGGGACAAATAGCCAAACAAATGGAAACACATGAACTATGAACCAATGGCTGAGGGGTCACCAACTGGATCAGGCCCTCTGAATGGGTGAGACAGTTGATTGGCTTGATCTGTTTGGGAGGCATCCAGGCAGTGGGACCGGGTCCTGTGCTCATTGCATGAGTTGGCTGTTTGAAACCTGGGGCCTATGCAGGATTGCTTGGCTCGGCCTGGGAGGAGGGGACTGGACCTGCCTGGACTGAGTCTACCAGGTTGATCTCAGTCTGCGGGGAAGGCTTTGCCCTGGAGGAGGTGGGAATGGGGGGTGGGCTGGGGGGGAAGGTGAGGGGGGGCGGGAGGGGGGGAGAACAAGGGAATCCATGGCTGATATGTAGAACTGAATTGTATTGCAAAATAAAAATTAAAAAAAAAAGAGTCCCGTAAAAACAGGAATTTAATAGCTACAATATATATGCAGAGGACCTTGTGTAGAACCATATAGGCTCTGTTTTTGATGCTTTAGTCAAAATCTTCAGAGCTCAGGGAATCCCATGGCAGATGAGGCAGAAGGATTGTAAGAGTCAGAGGGAATGGAGGACACCAGGAGAAGAAGGCCCTCTGAATCAACAGAGTAAGGCCCTGAATCAACTCACAGAAACTGAAGCAGCAAAATGTTGCTTTTTGAAGTAAGAATATTGAATAAAAACTGTAAGACTCAAGTCTAGATAGAGTGTAGCTTTCTGTGTTCATATCTTATCACATATGAGTACTGAATAATAATTGTATTTCTCTCTTTCCAATCATTTCCCTTTTGCTGCTGTTGTTCTTTTATGAGTTCATGAATTAAGAGAATTGGTCAAGTGCTGGGCGGTACCTTAATGGGTAAAGTGATTTCATGTAGGCACGAGGACCTGTCTTCAATCCCAAGAATCCATATACAAAAAGCTGAGTATGTTGGCATGCACTGGGAAGGCAGAGACAGGTGAATCCCTGGGTCTTGCTGATCAGGAAGCTCACCTGCTTGGTGAGGTCTAGGCCAGTGAGAGACCCTGTCTCAAAAACCACAGATGGATCAGAGAAATGACACAAGATTGTTACTTAAATATGAAACCACACAGAGAATATCTTCATTTTTTCCTATTCCAAGTAGAAGTATTGTTTTGCATTAGTATTTTTCACATTGTAGCAAATATAGGCTACATTATAAACTACTTTTATAACTATTGCATAGATTATAAGGATAACTGAAAAAAAATAAGTACTATTTTAGTGAACTCAGTGTGTAAAAAAGCTCTTCCAATTAACTGGTTTGTGTGATACAATCTTTTGAGGAATAATATTGAAAAGGAGGGTAGATGAAGTTGCTCAGACAAAATGACTAGGAGAATATAAAAGCACTTCAGATCTGAGATGGATTTCAAGTTCAGACAGTAAGATGGTTTGTCCTTTGAATGAGATGTTATGGGTACAGACAAAGAAATTAGGCTTTAAGAATAAAGAATGGGAGAATGATGATAAATGCTGTGGAAAGGTCAAATAAAATGATAATTTGTGTTTTATGGTATAATGATGTTGCAGATTGGTTAGTTGGGAACAGAAAATAAACCAGTGTGTGTTGAACAGTGAGTGGGCATCTAGGGGAATATACACCAAGTACTCTATTAAAGAATAGTGTGGAGTGAAAAGAATAGTGGTAGCCTAGGGAAGGAAGAATTAAAAAAATTGTGCTGTCAAATATACACTTAACATATTTGTTAGAGACTTTTAAAAGCTGAGAAAATAATGCATGGGGCCACTTTATAAGGAGAAAGTACACTGACAAATTTGTGTGTGTGTGTGTGTGTGTGTGTGTGTGTGTGTGTGTGTGTGTGTGTGTGTTGTATGGTTGCTGTTATATATTGTTGCTATTGAATATTCTTATCAATTGTTTTGTATATGAAGGTCAATAAGGGTTACAAGATAAATGACCCTCACACAATGTAATTAATCTTCCTCAAACACTAAAATTTCCTGTCTATATCTTATTTGGGGAAGAGAATGAAAGCCACACAGAGAATGTTAAGTCTTCTCTTCATTCACGTATGTGGGGAAATTATTTACTGTGTTTTTTTTTAGTGAGTTTCTCACTTTACAGTCTGTTCTGTTGGCATCCAGAGACACAACCCAACAAAAGAAACCATGCAGGTACCCTTTATCATGAAGACCTATTTCCCATTCTACATCTTCTTTACTCCAAACCTCTTTGTTATTCATTGCTCCTTTTTAAGGCATGTGATCTGGACATTGACAGAAAATACTGATAGACTTTTCCTTTTTTGGCCATACCCTTGGTGTTCATGTGATGGAGCCATGGTTTTGGTGTGTCCGTCTAGCATACAAAGGCCCTGTAAGTGATATAGTCTCAGCTGAGTCTTAATCATCTTCTGTTACTCCAGGACTTCAGGGAATTTATGGTGTAGACCATTGATAGAGCTTGCTGGAGTTTCCTATCCTTTCTATTCTTCTGTGTGTTTAAGAACTACTCTGTAATCTTGTTCTAATATAGGTTTCACATACTGAGAATCATATTCTTTACATTCCCAGTAAGGGCAATGTCTGTTTCCTTGGCTCTAAAACTTTAATGTAGTCATGGCAAAGGCTACTGTCTGCCGTGTATTAATCTTGGTTTTGATAATTCATACAATATGCTGGCTTTTCTCAGGGATCACTAGAAATATAGCAACAGCAGTGATGTGTGGGCCTCCTGTGCAGGAGCTATTAATGGCTTTTATGTGGCACCTCTCTTCCTACAGGGAAGAGGAGGCCTCCAGGTATGAGTAACCATAGGTGGGTGTATTTTTATATAACTATAGTTGGGAGCAGCAGAAATAGTGAACAAGTTGTCCAAGTGCTACAATTTTTTTTTTAGACAAAAATTTGGCAGACATCCAAGTAAAGACATTAATGTCATGCTGCAGCAGGGTGAAGTCAGTCGTGGGAGGAAATCTACATTCCCTTTCTCCCACTTTCCTACTGAAGAAAGTTGGATGGCTTCTTTCAGGAAATCAATTCTTGCTCACCCCTTCACCAACCTGTGGCTATTGCTCCAGGCTGGTCGCTAGTGATAAACAAAACAAAACAAAACATCAAAAAAACAAAAAACAAAAACAAAACAAGGAAAAAAGAAAGAAAAGGAAAAAACCACCCAACTATTTGATTGTTAAGTACCCTAAACGAGAGCTGATAGAGTGCATTTAGGAAGTGCTGTGACACCATCCATCACTATAACCAACCCATAGATGATGACCTTGTTATTTATAGTTGGGCTACAGAGTAAAGACAAGACTAGGAATGGAAATCAAGTTATGGTTAGAAAGTTGGAATGGAAGTGGAGAGACAACAAAAGACAACAGTGATGTCAGAGTGGGAAGAGTACCACATTAATACATTGTAAAATTGACCAAGAGGTGGAATTGGTTATGAAATTAGTCTATTAGCTTTAGCCTTGTACTTTAATAAAAGTTGGATTTCTCTATAATAATCTCATTAAAGCATTGCTTTTAAATCCTCTAAAAACTGTAGTCCAAGTTAATACAACTGCATTCTAGGTTTTAAGTGAAACATTTCAGTTTCTAAAGCAATCAGCATGCATCTCCCCTGGTATTCATGGTGGTTGCATTGTTTTCTAACACCATGTACTGCTCCATGAGCTGTTGACTAGTGCTCAGACCATAACGGATGTAGGACATAGTGAATACTTCTTCATCTCTACTGTGGCAATGTGGGGGTTCCTTCAAGCTATACCACAAGCAGAAGAATGATCCAAGGGGAGGCAAGATGAAACCTGGTTCAGTATGACTTTGGCCATCACTGGTTCAAACTTCTAGAGTCTGATGCCAGGTGGTTTATTTTAGCCATATTTGAGTGCAGCACATTTTTGGGGGTGGATGGGTGAGATTTCTGATGACAGTTAGCTCAGTCTTGTGTCCACAACAAAGCTTAAGACATGTTTACATTGAAACTCTTTAGGAAGTACATATGGATTCTTCCATAAAGATGGGTACTGTTGACTTAGAAACAGTGCTCAAGATAAGGATCTAGAGAAAATGACTGGGGAGTGAGGATTGGCCTGACCCTAAGGTAACACAGAAATCACTTAGGCTGTTGTAAAATACAAGTTACATCTCTCATAAGGGTGGGTTTATAAACTGAGAAGCAATACTCAAGATTCAGGGAGAAAAGTCTGAGATAAACAAATGTAATATTCTGGGGGATTTCCACAAAGCCTGGCCCTACAGATAATGAAGGATCACTAGGACATAATCTACATCCTTTCCCAGGGTTCTGGGTGGAAAGCAGGCAAACATCTCCTTCCTCTGAAGAGACAAGCCTGAGTGTTTAACTTTCCTGGCTTCTCCTGTACTTATTTGTGTACACAAGAACTTATTACCCTCTACACAGCTACAGGAAGACACTGCCGTTTTCTTCAAGCAACTCTCACTAGTTCCAGATTTTAGTAGTTCTGAGATAATTTTTTTTTTCATGAAAATACCATGAAATGGATACAGAATAATGAATTATCTCAGCCTGGTATAGTGACAAATCCCTGAAATTTTAGCACTCTAGATCTAAAGGGATCACAGTTTCAAAGTGAGGCTGTGTCATATACTGAATCTGAGACCAGTTACCTTATCTCAGAGAACCAAAATATTATTAGTAAGTAATTATGTAAATTATTTATTGGATACCTCAAATTATATACTTTCATGAAAATGGACCTATATAGTAAAAACAATAAAAAACAAAATAGAGGCCTAACTCTAAGAATGTTTATTACATGCCTATTCCTATCATTATTGTATTAGAGAAAATTAATAACAATGTTTTTATATATATTATCCTGTAATTTCATTATATTTGAAAATTAGTGCAGATGACAATTAAGGTAACTAAAACTGTGAAGATGAAAAATAAAAATAAGATTTTTGATTAAATGTAAACAGCTCAAAAAAGAAGGAAGTTCTTAGGACCACACTAATTAACTACTATTTGTTCTCTTCGTCGAGAAATTTGAAAGCCCCAAATTATCTTTTCCAGAATTCCATTGTAGAGAAATTTGAAAGCCCCAAATTAATTTTCAAGAATTCTATTGTAGCTGTGACTGTGGATTTCAGTTATTTTCTAGAAAACTGATATACTTGTTAGAGACTAAAGGCCAGAAGGGGCCAGAAGTCACCTCCCTGCTGGTGGTGCAGCTAGCCGGCAGTCTGGGTATGGGTATGTGAATATCTATAAACAGTTGCCAAGGTGTATGCTTTATATCTCTTTCAAAAGTCACCTCCTTAGACCAGGATTTTAAATTAAGTTAATTCCTTGAGTTGTCTATCTTCTTTCTCTGCTATAATTTTTTTGAATTTATTGTATAAAAATGTGTTGATGGATTCTTTGTTTCATTGTCATTGACTACTTTTTGGACCTTTCCACTAGGTTTTTAGGAGGAGGATGCTGCGTTCTCCTTATTGTCTCCCTGCTGGCCTATTCCCTTTCCTGTGCATATTCAGCCTTAGAAGGTAGTGGCAAGTGTGAGGAAGAATAGAGTAGACATCAAACAATTGTAGTGTTCACCTCCTGGATCAGTTCGCGGAAGTTATCTGTCATCGCTTGGATCTGGAACAGCCCCAAAGGTTCGTGTGTTGAAAGCTTAGACTCAAGCTGATGGCATTATTGGGAAGTGGTAGAAACTTCAGGGCTTTGAGACTAGTTGAAGGGAGTGGTCCTTGGAGAACGTATTCTTAGAAGCTGTATTTTGCATCCTCCCTCTTCCTCCCACTCACCCCTCTCCTTTTTCTCCCTCCCTCTGCTTCCTGACTGCTGTGAGGTGAGCAGCTTTGCTGCTGTCCCTCCCCTGCCATGATCTTTAATCTGTACCTCACCATAGCTGATTATGAGTCCAAACCTGTAAAACCCTGAACCAAAAGAATATTTTTTTCAGTTATTTTTTCTAAGTGTTCTGTCACAGTGGCAGAAAGCTGAGTCATCCACACTCTACCTTGAGAATAGGCTCTGGTATTTCACATTCCCTTTCTCTCCCAGTCAGCAATGGGTGACAGGTGAGGCAGGATAAACACACACTGACCTCATCAAGAGATACTAGTCTGAGGCACTGAAGCATGCTCCAAACCATCAGGCATGAAAAAATCCACTGTATTCCATGACTGCCTCTTATGTCCATTCTACAAACTCTTCTCAAATTATTCAGATCTTTATCCAAGGCAGGTTGACCATGGATTTCACCAACTACTTGATAATTTCTCTTTCTTTCAATGCCTTCATGCTTTCTCCAAGGAATATATATCAAGGTTAAAGGCAACATTTGCTCAGAAGGACCTGGATCGTATCTGACAGCATCTGTTTACTCTGTCTCTCCTGGGTCATCTTCTATACCTGGATAAACCTGCCTGTGTTCTTCTCCATCCTGCTCATGCTGTAATGGGGACTTAAACAGTCTATAATTTGAGGTTTTACATTTGCTCGCATTTATTAATTTAACACACAATACTCCCAACTTCTTAGTACAAATACTTGTACTGAGGCTGTGAATGTAGTTCGATGATAGAATACTTTCCTACTATGATCATTAAAATTCTGGGTTTGATCCCCTACCTTGAATATATATATATATATATATATATATATATATATATATATATATATATATATATGTCTGTGTATGAATCTTGGTCTTATGACTCCTCTAATTTCTTCTGATAAACACTAAATGAAATTCATATTACCAGTATATAAAATGGGAAAGATAAATATGAAAATAAAATGAGTGGGTTTCTCCATGCAGTTTTGGTGCCTGTCCTGGATCTCGCTCTGTAGACCAGGCTGGCCTTGAACACACAGAGATCCTCCTGGCTCTGCCTCCTGAGTGCTGGGATTAAAGGCATGTGCCACTGCCACCTGGCATGAATTATATTTATATTTAACCAGCATAAATTATATTCCTCTTATGGAATTCTATGTTTTAGTACCTGTTTAAATTCTAATATATTTTAACATATTATAAATTACAATTGCAAAGTAGAGAGAATACTTAATAATTATTTATATGATTGAAAAATGTTAAAAAAAAACACACAAAATTTAAATGCCCAAGTTAATTACCAACCAATCTGACTGAGTCACCTTTGCCTCTCAGAATGACCACTGCACTTGGGATGTTTGAATTAAAAGAAGAAGCCTCGTGAATAATCACACGTGGATGCTTTGTGACACAGAGCAAAACTGTGAACCCCAGTGGCCTTGAATATAAAATTCCCTATCTGAACATTTTTTTTTCAAAGGAGTTTCTCAGAACTGAATAGCATTTAGGTTTTTGTATGTAGAGATCAGATATTTCATGAACCCAGGGACCTGACTAATCTCTTGTGAATGCTAAGAACTCTGCAAAAATAATAGAAATGAATTCTCATGAAGGAGCAAAGCACATAGGTATAGATGTGGGCTTTTAAGAACAAAGACTGAAATATTTCATTACATTTGGGAAGAATTGTCGCTTGAAATCTCATATTAAGATGTTCATTGAGGTGCCAAGAGCAATGCCTTGATGGATTGTGGTGTGAAGGGGGAAAGAAGAGGAAGGTCTAATACTACACATGTTACGAAACTCATTTCACCTGTGAAGGGAAGAATATTGATTTCATTCATCTCACTTAGTTGGGAGTCTGACTTGAGAAAAAAATTAAGTTCATTGACATCAACTCCAAAGATGACAGTAGTGTTCTGAGAACAGAAAGAAAAGGGAACAGGAGAATGATAAATGTGGCTTCATTAAGAAAATTTGAAAACACTATTTTTCTTCATGAAAAGGTAGCAAAAGAACCTCAAATTCTGGCCTCACCTTTTACTTATGGCAACCTTCGTGGCAATTGTGATCGATGGATCTTATACTGTGTGTGTGTGTGTGTTGTGTGTATGTGCGTGCATGTGTGGATTTGCACATGCATCTGAATTTCAAATGTGTATGTGTATTTCTCAAGGACAACCACTACATACAAACAAATGACTCTACATCATACAACATCATTTTCTCTATATGCTCCTGGTATCCTACGTCTGGATTCTTTCTTCAAAAACAGAAAGCAGTTTTACAAAAACTTTCAATAACTATAATACTATGCTTTTTAATTTAAATATAATTTTAACTTACTATTTACATTGTTTTTCTATAATAGTTAAAACTAATCATTTAACCAAAGGAGATACTTTATTTTTACCTCTGAATATTGAAAATTTCTGTGGTTCTTCAATTGTTACATTTATAAATTTCGCAAATATTTATTATTTTCTGCAGATATTCCATGACAAGGGGACATGCAGTGAAAGCAGCCTAGTTGAAACAAAACCTAGGAGGGGGTTTTAAAGGTTATTAGAGAGTCTGTAATGCATGAAACATTGTTTCACGACAAGACATTTTTGTTTTAACCCTGTGAGATGAGCAGGCCCTCAGGAAAGCAAGAATCTTACTATTCTTGGAAACTACTTCAGGCAGAATATAGACTTATATATAGACTCATGATCCGCTCTGGAGAGTTTTTGGTGGAAAATAGAAAATCCCATTTAGATCTCTTGGAAATTTTTGAATTGTAAAATTATCAGAATTCTGTACAATGTATAGGTAAGAAGTAGGAATCCCAAATTATTTTTGTCTTGACCTCTCATTTATAATTCTGCACGTTATTTGCCTATCAAGCTAGCTGGAGCCTGATCATCTGCTTGAGCAAAATGAGAAAGTTTTAGTCAGAGGACTTGTTGGATACATGGGCAAGGATTAATCGTGTTTGAGAAGGAGCAAGAGCAACCCTCAGAGAAGGAATTGCAAGTAGGCAATTTATAAAACGCGTTACTTGTTTTTTTTAGAGTTATAAACAATTGTGAAAAGGTAATATAGCTTTAATCAGTTTAATGGTCCTAGGGAGATATTTTAAGTTGGCAAACTGGGCAGGCTACCATTCTTTGCAAAGTGACCTAAGTTCTGGCAAATGATTTCACTCTCACTTTTGAAAAATAAGGGCCATACCCTGTCAAGTGGAGAAGAATGGTTGAGTTCGTTAAGTGATCATCCTTGGCAGTTTTGTCCAGTGTAGTTAGTGAAAGCCTTGAGCAATGAATGAGCTCCAAATGAGGACAGTGTGTATGATGATGAGGAGGTCAAGGGAGCAAACATTCCCCTAATCACCTCTGAGGAACTGTGGCTCCCTTATGCTTCAAGGTAGAAACAAGGGGAGAGCCCCTAGCCCCATTAAAGGGATAGATAAGCCTGAAGATTTTATAACTAAATAGAAACATGAAGGGCAGGGATAAATATTTAAAGGTAGATAAGCTCCCTTCCATAGGGCAATTAGGGAGAAAAAATAATGAAAGTGGGATATAGAGGAAGCGTTCCACTGTCCATTTAGTCACTTAGAGGTGATTGACTGAGTCTGAAATAATACAGCTCAGATATGTTTGAGTCTAATTATCAAAGGGGGTGAAATTGCATTTCAGACAAAAACACTTGTCAGACACAAATTAAGTAGTGATAGAGTACAGCTGAAATACATGAAAAACAGAATGCTTAATTCCAATATTT
Organism: Peromyscus californicus insignis; assembly: GCF_007827085.1. Classification (NCBI taxonomy): domain Eukaryota; kingdom Metazoa; phylum Chordata; class Mammalia; order Rodentia; family Cricetidae; genus Peromyscus; species Peromyscus californicus. The sequence continues at coordinate 6,892,462 of NW_026294514.1, read as the reverse complement.
ATTTGTGGTTTTTTTTTCTCATTTTTGTCTATCTTTTTCTTAATTACTATTTGACTATTTGACTCACAAATAGTCTGGTGATTTGATATTTCAACTTTTATTAATTACAAACACAAACTGAATTGTGAGGTAATCCTGTCTGATACAACGCAATTAAAACTGAGTAGAAAAAATATGCTGCCTTATTTTTACGAAAAATGGCGCAGGGGAGGTGGTTGTTGGGTGGGAAGTTCGAGAAAACTTTCAGGGGAATATTCAAGAGGACAAAGTATCTATTAGTCATAACTACAAAATAAAGAAGGAATTGTGTCTAACAAATGTGTGGTTGCTGTGCTTTAGGGGACATGATTTCCCTGAGTGGTCTTTGGATCAGGAGCTTCATGAATGCCAGCCATGAGTGTAATAGCGGTTTCACAGAGTGATATTCCACTCAGCAGGACAAGTTCTTCTGCACTCTTGTGACTGATGCTTAGTTACCTCCTTTTTACTAGCTGAGTCACTTCATTTTTCCTTTCCAGACACCTGGAGAAAAACATCATTTTTTTTTGAAACAGGGTTTCTCTGTGTGGTCCTGGCTGCCCTGGAACTCACTCTGTAGACCAGGTTGCCACCTGCCTCTGTCTCCTGAGATCTGGGATTAAAGGAGTGTGCCACCATACCCGACTTCACACAAATGGTTTTTATCTAACATAATAGGGTGGTCCTTGTTTTCTTCAAGTGGACCACTGCAGAGAATCCAGGGAGTAGATGCTGTCATGCACCATGATGGGATGTGAACATTTTTGTTTGTGAAGAACGGTAGATATTATAGGATGGTAAGTGAAAACCAAGATTGCATAAGGCTGCTTTTCCAAACAAGCTTCCCCAAAGCCCTAAGACCTCTCCTGCCTCCCTAAGCAGGGTAGGGACTTATAAAAACCCTCAAAGAGCTTTCCTGAAACAGCTAGGGAATGTTTTGTAATTCAGTGTCAATGGCAGAAGAGAAAATCTTTTATTGAATACTCTGAAACTATTTGTTACCATTCACATTTTCCTGCAACTGCTTCCTTTTATTCTGTTCTTTGTGACTCTCTGCTCCCCAGGGTTTTAATAGAAAGAATGTGAAGTTTCACTTTGTTCAAATTTCCACTTCTTCAAACTGTACTTGCTAAAAGCTTTGTGGTGGCTAAAGACTAATTCTAAAGAGTCGACAGACACTTCACACTTAACAAGACTGAGACATTAACAACTTTCTCCAAGGAAAAATAGCTGCTTCGGATAGTGGCTTGAACATTTACACCTTTACAGAAGGCTCCTGGTCTCATTTGTAAGCTAACATTGAAAAAAAAGGCTCTTCAAAAATTGTGTGGGGAACGGAGTGGGCTTTATGGGAATTGTTTAGAGTTCGTAGCAGAAGAGAGTATTTTCTTTTCTGACTGAGACTAAGACTGATTGTTGTTTGCTTGTGTTTTGTTTTCCATTTTTCCTTTTGCTATATATACTTTGCCTACTAAGAAACACTAATCCCTGGTCCTAAGATGAAAACTGACTCTTATACGACTTTGTAGGAAAGAGTGGCAAATGGGATTCATTGAGACACCAAACTTGGTTTATTCTCTTGTTCTATTCACATGAACTTACTGAATCCTACTCACCCCTTCATTCTCTAGTACAGCACAATAGAGTATACTTAACCTTACATAGAAAGGTAACAAAGAATATGGCACATTTCTTCCCATCCTCACAGCACTCTGGGATTCTTCCACCTGCAGCCTGCCTTACATAAGAATTTAGGAACAAGGTATCCGGTATCCCTCCACAGTGCATGGGCTCCAATAAGCCAGTTCACGCACTAGGGATAAATCCTGGTCCCACTGCTAGTGGCCCCACAAACTGCCCAAGCCACACAACCGTCACCTACATTCAGAGGGCCTAGTGCAGTCCCATGCAGGTTCCCCAGCTGTCAGTCCAGAGTCAGTGAACTCCAGCTAGCTCAGGTCAGCTGTCTCTGTGGTTTTCCCCATCATGATCTTGACCTTTCCTTGCTCATATAATTACTCCTCCCTCTCTTCCACTGGGCTCCGGGAGCTCTACCCAGTGCTCAGCTGTGGATCTCTGCATCTGCTTCCATCAGTTACTGGATGCAGGTTCTATGATGACAATTAGGATAGTCATTGATCTGATTACAGTTCAGGCACCCTCTCCACTACTGCCTGGAGTCTTAGCTGAGGTCATCCTTGTGGATTCCTGAGAATTTCCCTAGTACCCGGTTTCTCCCTTACCCCAGAATGGCTCCCTCTATCAAGATATCTCTTTCCTTGTTCTCCCTCTGCCCCTCCCCCAACTTGACCATCCCGTTCCATGTTCTCTTGCCACCTCCCCAGCTCCCAATTTACTCAGGAGATCTTATCTATTTCCCCTTCCTAGGGGGACCATGCATTAGGGGGACCCTCTCTTAGGGTCTTCCTCTTTACGTGCCTTCTCTGGGGTTGTGAATTGTAGCCTGGTTATCCTTTGCTTTACATCTAATATCCACTTATAAGTGAGTACATACTGTGTTTGTCTTTCTGGGTCTGGGTTACCTTACTCAGGATGGCTTTCAGCCTCAATAAAAGAGGGAGAGGCTTGTCCTGCCTCAACTTGATATGCCAAACTTTGTTGACTCCCCATGGGAGGCCTTACCCTCTCTGAGGAGTGGATAGGGGGTGGGGTGGGGGAGTATGGGGGTGAGCGGGAGGAGGGGAGGGAGGGGGAACTGTGGTTGGTATGTAAAATTAAAAAAAAACTTATAAAGAAAAAAAGAATTGAAAAATCTCATAAAATATGGTAGCATTAATTGTTTTACAAAAATTCAATATAGTTTAAATTGGCCATTTGATGGTGGCATTTCAGCTCTTGGCTGATGTGATCAGCATGAATGGAGGGCAATGGCGCTTCTTGGGAATGAAAAACTGTGAAGATGGTAGAGTGCTGAGGTAGAACATACAACTTGCAGTTGTTCAAAACCAAAGGTGTGAGTTCAGGTACCTGGATGGAGGAAACTGTACTAAATGAAAGGAGGAAGACACAGAGAGATAAGTTCCACATTTCCCCTTATACGTGGGACCTATAACAAAGTCACCCCGTAAGCAGAGTAATGACCACTTCAGTCCAGGGCGGATGTTGGAGAGGAAAATGGACAAAATGAAGGCTGTAAATGCACACTCAGTATGGAGACCACAGAGGTGTCCTAGTGAGAATTTACTCAGGGTCAGAGAATCTGAGCTTGCTTTATCCAACAGAGCTGCATAAGGAGATGATTTGATCACAGGTGTGGTTACCAAGTGTGTGGAAGGATCTACACTTGGCTGTACAGTGTGCTTTGACCTTGCAAAGGGGGAGGTCTCTTGGCGTGTTATAAAAAGCCTTTTGAATAAACCTTTGAGGTTGGGTATTGAACCAGACCCTTCTGAAGATATCCTGTGTCTCTGTCTTTTTCCTCCTTGTCTAGGCCTATTAGTCTACCTAATATTTTTTTATCCCTCTCTCATAAGAACCCTTCAAAAGGTGGGAGCTTGCCTCCCACATCTCTGTCCATGCAGAAAAATATGTGGTGCATACTGAACCCCATTAATATGTGCAACTAATATATAGTAACTATATTTTTCTTTTATGTCTTTAGAGATAGGGCCTATTGTAGCTAGAGTTTTCCTGCCTGACCCACAGTCAGGACAAATCTCTATCACCTGCCAGTCCCACAGCCGCTCAGACCCAACCAAGTAAACACAGAGACTTATATTGGTTACAAACTGTATGGCCATGGCAGGCTTCTTGCTAACTGTTCTTACAACTTAAATTAATCCATTTCCATTAATCTATACCTTGCCACATGGCTCGTGGCTTACCGGCATCTTCACATGCTGTTTCTCATCATGGCGGCTGGCAGTGTCTCTCTGACTCAGCCTTCCACTTCTCAGCTTTATTCTCCTCCTTGTCCCGCCTATACTTCCTGCCTAGCCAATGGCTAGTCAGTGTTTATTTATTGACCAATCAGCAACACATTTGCCTATCTTGGATATTCTTAGATGGCCTAGAACTGACTATATAGACCAAGGCAGGCTCAAATTCTTAATAATTCTTCTGCCTCAGACTCTTGAGTGCTGGGTCTACAGACATGAGTCTCCATGCTTGGCAATAACTATGATTAATTATCTATGCTAATGGTAATCTCTGAAGGATATGTTATCAATCTATTGTAAGAGAATACTGTCAAATGTTTAGATGAGGAACCAAAATATACCATTTCTCAATTCATATTAATTTTCATAAAGATATAAGTTAACTAAAAATCAAAACTTTTTAATTTTAGTTTCATAAAAATAAATGATACACAATTATCTTTTTTTTTTTTTTTTTTTTTTTGGTTTTTTCGAGACAGGGTTTCTCTGTGTAGCTTTGCGCCTTTCCTGGAACTCGCTTTGGAGACCAGGCTGGCCTCGAACTCACAGAGATCCGCCTGCCTCTGCCTCCCAAGTGCTGGGATTAAAGGCGTGCGCCACCACCGCCCGGCTAATACACAATTATCTTAAGATAACACTCTATGTGGAATTTTATCAGCCAATTAAAAATATCTATACTGAGCGATATCTAGGTAAACACAGAAGAAAAACAATGTTGAACATTTGGGGAATGTCATGTTTCAGCATTGCTTGAAACACTAAATTATCTTGTCTTCCATTACATGTAAAAGTATATCGTGTGTGTGTGTGTGTGTGTGTGCCCAGCATCACCACAAGATATTACAGAACACTGTCTAGAACATTCTTAGTGAAAGAAAACATGCTGTATTTTTTATCCAACCAAAATTTTATTCATAAGTGGAAGAGCAAGTATACATCTTAAAATATATAAGAATCCAGAAAGTATGTGAACATAGATTGCTACTGAAAAAAATCAAAAACAAGCAAAGGAAACCAAACAACCAGACAATGAGTGGAAAACATTGAGGAAAAGAGACTGGTGGTATGCATGTAAATAATTAGAATGTTTAACAACCATGGAACATATTGATACAGCAGACAATTGAATATTATACATCACGATATTACAGAAATATAAGACGATAGAATGCTGACTGGATAGACCCTAAGCATATAAGAAAAGTGTAGCAAAGCATAATAGGACAAAGGTTGAACTTATCTGTCGCATCAGTAAAACAACACCCCAGTAGAATAATAACGGTGACATCCATTTATGTCATTATGTAAAAGAGATATATGCAGTAAAATTTGGAATACAGGAAATTTGAAAGCCTTTATTCACCAAAAAGATGACCTAATGTTTTATTTATAAAACAAAAGCCATGAATAATACAAAAAAAGATAGCTGCATAACCCTAGTAGAGCAAACACATCAATTCATCTTTGTCATATCAAAGACTCAAAATAATAAAATACATATACAAAAAGGAAATTTATCGATTGAGTGGTTTTAAATAATATTATCATGAATTTTATAATTGAAGATTAAATTTTGTTTTTCTTGCTGCTGTGAAGAAATGTCTGGCCAGCAGCAACTTAAAGAAGAAAGGGTGGGTTTTTTTTTTTTTTTTTTTTTTTGGTTTAAAGTTTGAGGAAGTCCAGTCCAACAAGGGCAGAAAGACATGAGAGCAGGAACTTGAGATGACTGGTCACATCACCTCTGTAGAGAGGCAGCAGAGAAAAGACCGGAAGTGGAACTGAGCTGTAAAAACTCAAGGCCACCATGTGACCCCCTTCATCCAATTAGCCTTCACTTCCTGAAGGTTCCACAATCAAGCAAGATCGGGACCACGGCTTATGGGGAACAAATTTTTATGAGCTGATGTGGGATAGTTCACATTCAAACCGCGATGTCCTGCACCTGACCTTTATAAATGTATAGCCACCTTATAGAACAAAAATGAATTTATTCTAACTCCAAAAGTCCTGGATTTTCTTCACCAAACAAGTTAATTCATTAAGTTTGAATTTGGCTTCACTCAATTCTCAAGGCACAGGCAGAAAGCAGAGAGATTTTTTGCCAGAAAAGAACATAACTCTTTCACATTTCTCTACAAGCCAATTCCAAAGACCTAAGATACACATGCTCTGGTTTATTATAGCAGTGACTATTAGACTTGGTGCCAGTTTTCTATACTAGTTATTTTTCTGGTTTGTTATAGCAGTGACTACTAGACTTGGTGCCAGTCTTCTATACTAGTTATTTTTCTGGTTTATTATAGCAGTGACTACTAGACTTGGCACCAGGTTTCTATACTAGTTATTGTTCTTGTTGTTGTGATCAAATATCTGACAGGAAATGATTTAAGGAAGGATGTGCTTTTAAAATTTGAGAGGAATAGAGCCCAAGAAAAGAATAACAGAAGGAGTGTGAGACAGATGGTTACATTGTGTTTACATTACATCTACTAAGAAGCAGAGAGAAAGCTACACCACAAAACCTCCAAAGCCCACCCCAGTGACTCACACAAGGCTGTGTCTCCCAAAGGCTCCACAACTCTTACAGAAAGAGGGACTATCTGGGGGCCAAGGACTCAAACACATGAGCCTATAAGGCCCATGTAGAGCACAACAGAGGAAGTGTAAGAGGGAAGGAGAGCAGGGCAAGGGAAAGAGGGGAGCAACCAAGAGAGCTATATATAACTGATTATATACAAAGTAAGATGAAGTTTAGTAATTTCCACAGTGAAGAAATAACATAAATCTCCTTTTCTAAACTCAAAGAAACTATAAATATAAGTGAATAAAAAATCAACAAGCACAGAAATATTAAATACTTAAGTTATATTTTGACTAAAAATGATAAAGTACTGCCTCATTCAATGAAAATATAGTAGTAAAATTAAAGATAAACATTAAAAACATAAATAAGAGTATTAATTGACATTCAGCTAACTGAATAGTTATGAAAGCAAATATATAGGTTTTTTTTTTGTAATTTTACAAGTATGCACAACCTCCATTAAATTAGGTTTGATGTGAACTTTTACTATAACTGAATTTGGTTGTTTCTTTTTATCATTGCTCCCAATTATTTTGTGCAGTCTACTCATGGAACATTGCATAAAATTATATTTAGTAACAATGCTGGTGTTTCTCTCAGACGGTAAGGTTCTATTCCCACAGTCTTCAATATTAGTTGAATTATGACATTCAATTCACTTTTTTTGGTCTCGTATAAAATGTATAAAATGATTTATTTCCATAAAATGCCTCTCTTCTAGTCTCTGTTCTTCATGTCCCCAAATGTACTGGTTTAAAACAACACCGATTTATTATTGCTCATGAGTTTATGAGCTGACTAAACATATTTGCTGATCTGAGCTCAACTGGGATGATTTGAGGTTCATTTTTCTCCTATCTTTTTCAGGGCTGGATGGACTGATGCAGGAAGCCCATGACTTAGATCAATTCCCGTTTATCCTTGTGTCTCTGCTATCTCGCTAGCAGGCTCTGCTCAACATGTTCTCTTAATGGTGGTAGGGGTCCAACTAGAAGAGAAACTGTGGTGAGCAGCTTTATCACATGACACAACCTGAAATCACCTGGGAAGAGAGTCTCAGTGAGAGAGATCTACATTGGGTTGGCCTATGGACATATTTACGGGGGGTTGTATTCATTAGGTGAATCAATGTGAGAATGTCCGGTTCACTGTAGAGAGCACCTTTCCTAGACAGAGGTTCCTGGACTGCCTTAGAATCGAGGAATAAAGAGAGCAGCAAAGAAGCGAGAGGCATGTACATATTTTCCTTCTTGCTCTTGACTAAGGGTATAATGTGGATGGGATTGCCCCATAATACTGGACTATAAAATGCACTTGTAAGCCAAATAAACCCATATTCGTTTAAGTTGCTCTTGGCAAAGATATAAAAGTATCACCACAATAAAAGAGATGAAATTAGGACACAAGGACTCTACTTGGTATTAAGCTTGCCATTGACCTATTGGTCAAGGAAAATCAAACAACCAGACGCAGAATTAATGTGTAGGTCGTTAACATGTGGTGGGAGAGCGGAGCTGGGATATGTGAAAGGGCAGAGTTATTAATTCGACCAGTTCAGCACAGAATGTCTGATGGGCTATTCGGAGATTTACAGATTTCATTTGGACAATGTTCAAAGGTGGTCACAGGGCCCATAAAATTCTTGATTATGCATTTCTAAATGAAGAGGAATAATTAACTTTTATTTTCATCTGCATGGTAGACGGAAGTGAGGCATTCTTGAACACACTATGGATATGAAGTAAAGAGCTGAAACTGTAAAACTGAGATGGGTGATCTAAACCTATTTTTGACCTTATGTTGACATAAGAAGTACAAAAATACATTTAGTAGTAATAAACTAGCAAAAATTGAAGGAAGATCGCTTTAGAGGTATGAAAGTGGCTGCCCTGGGTAATTTGACAGAAAAATGAATTTTTAGGGTAAGGGACATAGACCAGTCATTGAAATTAATGTTTTACTTACACATGATTTTTAGTAGTTGCTTTCTTTAAAGAGTGGCAAATAAATTTTTAAAATTTATCTTGAATATATCCTTCACTTAAGTCTAATTGCAAAGCCAGGATTCATTAGTAAGTGAAATAATAATCATAATTCTATTACAAATAAGAAAGTTTCAGGTTTTGAAAATCTTATCTTCTGTAGCATTTGGCTTCTTTCCAACAAGCTCCTTAAACGCATGATTCTACTCTGAGCATCATCTAACCGATTTAGTGCCTTGTGGGTTTCTTGATGACTTGTACATGGGTATCATCTCCTACTCAATCTCATGGTGCAGTGGTAATAAAGTCAAAGAAGAAACAATATTGAAAACATGGCAATTTTGTCTGTCTCCTGCTTTTAATACCATCCAACTCAAGAAGGAAGGGCACACAGTGTTTATGTATAGAATTCCAAATATACAGCCAAAACAACTGATTCTCCTAAGGAGTGACCCAAAGATTAAAGACTGAAGTTTCTTGGTCCTGTCTGGGCAGCAGCCATTTTTATAATTAATTCTATTAATATATGTATCACTATGTGTCTCGTGGCTGTGCCTGTGTTCTATTCTTTCTTGCTCCCCTGGTGATCTGCAGCATCTCCCTGACCCTGCCTTTCTTCTTCCTCTTGGATTTCTTGCCTGAATATACACCCTGTGCTTCCATAGGCCAGAACAGCTTCTTCATTAACCAACAGTAGCAACACATATTTACAGTGTACAGAAAGACCATCCCACAGCAAAATATAGCTGGGGATGTAGCTCAGTAGAAATGATTTTGCCTAGTGTACACAATGATCTGAGTACAGTTTCAAGTACCACACAATACACATGGATCAGCAATAGTAGAGAGGGTGCCTGAACTGGCCTACTCCAGTAATCAGATTGGTGAATACCCTAACTGACATCATAGAGCTTTCATCCAGTAACTGATGGAAGCAGATGCAGAGATCCACAGCCAAGTACCAGGCCAAGCTCCAGGACTCCAGTCAATGAGAGAGAGGAGGGATTCTATGAACAAGAGGCATCAAGATTATGATGGGGAAATCTACCGAGACAACAAAACCAAACTAGTGGGAACTCATGAACTGTGGACCAATAGCTGTGGAACCCCCATGGGACTGGACTGGGTCCTCTTCATAGGCGAGACAAGTTGTCTAGCTTGAACTGTTTAAGGGGCCCCCTATCAGTGGGATCAGGATTAGTCCCTGGTGCATGAGCTGGCTTTTTGGAGCCCAGTGCCTATGGTGGGACACCTTACACAGCCTTGGTGCAGAGGCAGGGGTTTGGACCTGCCTCAACTGAATGTCCCAGGCTCTGCTGACTCCCCATAGCAGGCCTTGCCTTGGAGGAGGTGGGAATGGGGGCTAGGTTGAGGGGGAAGGCTGGGTGGTGGGAAGAGGGAGGAGAGGGGATCTGTGGTTGGTATGTAAAATAAATAGAAAATATCTTAATAATAAAAAAAGAAAAAAGAAGCATAAGAAATGCTGATTGTGATGCCATATGTCTGTAATCTCACAGTGCAGAAGATGAACAAGGATGATCAAAAGTGTAAGGCTAAGGCCAGCTTATACTGTACAGTGAAACCCAGTCTTAAAACAAATGCACACATGTATACACCCACACATACAAATACAAAATTACTAAATGATTTAAACATAGATTATACGCATATCTGTTTTATCTTTATTTTAAATTATTTTTACTTTTTATTCTCTCAGTGATCCCTATTTTACTTTTTGTTTCTTTAGATATTTTTAAAATTTATTTTCAATTAAGATGGAATTACCTCATTTTTTCCTTTCCTTTTTCCCCTTTAGCTTCTCCCAAGTACCCTCCCTCCAACCCATGCCACACATCCCTCAAATTAATAGCCTCTTTTACTTTGATTATTATTGTTACATACCTGTGTGCCCTCAAGTTGTGTGTGTATATGCCAGATTTATAAATGAACTCCTTATTGCTATCCAATACAAAGTGATCAGCCCTGAAAACATATATATATATATATATATATATATATATATATATATATATATATATATATATATATATATACAAAATAACATCAACAGACTCAGAAGGTTGTTCATGGATGTTTAAAAAATAAACATAGTGTCAAAATTTCAAATAGTATTTTTAATTTTTTATGTTATTTTATTACATCCCACTAAGATCTAGTGATATTAACTCCTCTTAAAATATAATTTTTGCATATAAATATTGAAGTATATGAAAATAATATGAAATTTGGAAAAGTTCTTTGAAGCAAAAAATACACATAGTATGAATTTCTTATCTCTCTGTGCTCACATTGCAAGGTATCTCAGGATATACATTACATTATAGTCTATACCTTACAGTGGGAAAAATATGTAACAATTAGGAAACTCACATAAGGATGATGGCCTGTTGCCTATATTTTATACAAAACTGTCTCCCCTGCAATGATAACACATTTCAAAACTTAAAAGAAATAGTTATTTTAAAAATTCCATTATTGGGACTTATCTCTTCCTTGGGTTCTTTCTGCTATTGGTACTTAAAAATTAAAATACTTTGTAGATAAATAGTATTTCACAGATTACACACACAACTTTAGACATTAATTCTGACAGTCTATAGATTGAAAATGAAAATGAAATTCTTCCTTTTTATGCAACTATAAAGGACAATTTCAGAGTTTTGAGATTGTTTTTTGATATACTTAGTAAAAAAAAGTACACTGAAAGGGTAATTTAAGGACAAGCTCACAAGTGAACTTCTTTTTAAGTGTGTATCATTACTAGGAAGAGTTTGTTTCTCAGAGGAGGCAAATGTTATACTGAGATTTTGTAGGGTGTATCCATGTAAAAGCTGGACTGGGAGGACTGTTTCATACCCACCATCACTGCTCTCAGGAATCATGCTTCAGACACGTGCCAATCATGTCTGTTTCTCTGTGTCTGTGGGAGTACTACAGTAATACAACTGAGTAATTCTTCACTCATTCATGAAAAGGTTTGAATTTGGGATTTAGTAAAATTATTATAAACTATTAAATCCTATGCAAATTACAACTCATCTATCAGTATATATCCTTAAGTGTTTTATTTGTACTTAAATTTCTTCTTTTTGAAGAGCATTACTATTTTATTGTATTTAGCCTTTTAAAACTTTAAATACATTAATGTACATTGAAAAAATTCAAGGTAAGGTTTAGGGGAACACATGTTTTCAATATATTATTTTTCTGAAAACTTGAAAAGTGGGAAAATATTGAAATATACATCTTAGTATACCTGAAGACTAAAGAAATGTTCAGTAATTGACTTCAATCTTGAATTTTCTATGGCAAAAAAAACTTGTATAAGTTGTGTTTGGAAAGAACTTGTTTCTGTATGTTGTTAAGTCACTAACATTCTGTAAATTGGAGATAAACACAGTAAAATTATAGACTATAAATGCAGCAATTCATCTCTGAACAGAAACAGTCATTTTGTGGACAGTGAGAAAATACAATCCAGTCACATGTTGAGACTATTACTAATTAATGACTTCAAATTTATTGAATACATTGATTATTGAAAATGATTTATTGAAAATAAAGAAATTGAGACTGGGAAAGTTGGATCAGCAGTTTGCTGCTCTTGCAGAGAAACTGAGTACAGTTCCCAAGCACCCACATGAAATGGGTCACAACTGCCTGTGACTCCAGCTATGGAGGATCTAACACCATCTTCAGGCCTCTTTAAGCATTACTCTCATGAATGTGTGAGCGCACACACACACACACACACACACACACACACACACACACACACATACAAGAAAGAAAGAGAGGAAGGAAGGAAGGGAAACAATGAACACAATCCATGCATTACTTACCTTTCTTATTGCTGACCAAACACTGAAACACTGGACAAAAGAAGCTTAGGAGAAGAAAGGATTGTTTTGGCTTGTAGTTTCAGAGGATACAATTCACTATGGGGAGGAAGTCAGGATGGTTACTCCATGGTAGCAGGAGAGGGCAGTTGGGACTCCTTACCTCCCCAGGAGTTGGAAGTAGACAGCAAGTATGGGTGGACTATGAAAGCTCAACCTGACCTAGTGACCCACTCCCTCTGGCAAGGCTCCACCTCCAAATTAGTATACAACTTCCCAAAGTGTCACCACCAGTTGTGGATCTGTGGATCAAGTGTTCAAACACAGGAATCTGAGAGGAACATTTCACATTCATATCTTAACAATCCACTACCCTTCAAATTTCCAAGGAAAAGAGGGCCATCTCTGCAGACAGTGACCATGCAGTGATTCAGATGTCATCGTGAATGTTAACCCCATGGAGCATTTATTAAACTAGCTGGCCCACAATGGAAATAATGGGTATGGAGCAACTGCAATGCTCAGGATCATTGTAAAATGAGACTTAAACATCTAAGATCACTCTAAAATATTTAGGTTCAATGGGTCTAGGGCTGCATATGGACCTAACTATCAATGGTTCTAGACAATAGCCTATAAAGAATTACAACTGCAGGGGCAGAGTCTAAGTAATTATTACATAACTTAATCAAAGGATGAAAGAATAAAAATGTTAGACCAAGTCAAGAGAATCTAGAAGCCAAAATATCATTCCACCCCACCCCCCAGGTATTTTATGGATTAGTGGAAACAAACTACACTGGACACTATTAGAGATTAATTAGCTTCAATTTTCTGAACTTGAGGGAAGTAAGGAGACTTAGGACAGGAGCCAGCATCAACTGCATCATAATGATTTTGCTCAAAATCTTGGTTCGCTAATGCAGATGGAACCTCACAGATTTGTGGAAGCAGGATATTATTATGTTTTAAATATTCAGAAACTTTCTGACCACTCGAAGGGAGAAATATAATTTCATTTTATGTATTCTTTATTCATTTTAAAGGGTTATGATTAATTTTTTAATATTCAAGGTTTTTTTTTTTTTCCTAAACTTAAATCCATCCAGGTTTAGCTCTGTCTTACAAGGACTTTGGATGAAGTCATCATTCCCATCCTGACCATAAGAGAAAAGTTGAACATACTGAAAACTACATTTCTTGAACATGTCAGAATACTGATGTCACGAGCAACCCAGGAGTCTGGAGGCAAATTCAGACAGCCAGAGCCAACACCAGGAGCCAGTGGGTAGTAACTGGTAGGAAGCACATTTCTTCAGGCTTTGTGCAGCTGACATGGAGGGTGAGAAAATCCAAGGAGCAGTGTGCATTCAACTGAAGGTGCTAGAGGTGTCCCCTGTAGTTGTGCAGATTATGCCCCCAAATGCCTGCCGATTTGTCATGGTAAAATATCAAGTGATTGTTCTCGTCTTTCTGACAGGGTACGGGAGAAAGAAGCAGCAAGAGGCTGAGAATTCTCTTTAACTATTAAAACTGGGTGGTGCTATGCCATAAAGTATAAAACTGTGATTTTTTTTTTTAGGTTGTCCCTTGCCCTGAGAGACTCGATGATATAAACACATTTTAACTGCATTTTGAAAACAGGGCATGACTATGCACCTGAGTGGAAGGAAGGCTACCCTCTGTCCAGTACAAACTTCTGATAAGTCACTTGTTCCTTGGAACAAAGGGGTACCATCCTACATCTTTCAGGTTAAATGGAGACTGTAAGGACATGAGAATATTAAAATAATACCACGAAAAGTAAACCTAGTAATTTATCAGACACGCCAGTCAAGGACAGTGTAGAGCTCCCTCACCTGTGCCCCACAGATGGACACCTGGCACTGTGGTGGTAATGGCTCCCTCTGACCCATCATCTTACTGAACGGTGAATGCATCAAGGACTAATAGACACAAAATTTCTGTCTCGGGGGTTTCAACTCAGCTTTGTTGAAGTGATCTATTTAATTGCTAGTGGTCTATCTTCCTGTTCACCTGTCTGGACCTGCCATCCTCCTTCCTCACTTTTCTTCCATTCATCTGGTCCTGGTGCCATGCTTCCTCACCTTGATCCCATAGCTCAACTCTAATGCTGCCGTCTGACTTTAGCTAAGGCCATTGGTTAGTGTCACCACAGCCTCTCCTTCTTTGCTGTGTTGTTCCTTATCTTACCAAGACAGCTCTGTCAACCCTCAGCCTCAGCCTTCAGGCTTCTTTAAAGTTCCTGAACCACGTTACTTCTTCAACCCTTTGTGGCTATTCTTGTAACATACACACATGAAGATAAACATAGATGGACTAACTATGTGATATGTAATGTGTGGTTCTAGAGGTAATATCAAAAAGTGAGAGATTGGAATAAATGAATGTGTGTAGTCAGCCAGGGATACCAAACTAAGCCAGAATATTTGACACAAACTGTTTCTTGTTGTCTGACAGAGTGCACTCTGAACAATAATGAGGGCCTATCACCCAGGAGAAATCATTTCCCATAACCTTGTTTTCCTTTGGGACGGAGTGTTTTCTGAGTCCTAGCTCCCCTCTGACTTACCTAAATTGAGATAAAAGTGATCCTTATGAAGGTCATAGCCGAGGGATACAGGAGAACATAAGATTAATTTTGTAGTTAGTAGTTGGGACTCTAGTTGTCTAGTGGTTCTTTGCTGTGAAATTCTCATGTCTGAAATATTAAAAAAAAAAAAAAAGGATGGAAGCCAAAGAAGACTCAGAGGCCATCAAAATAGTTCAATGTTCAGTTCCCAGAACATATGTGGTGGAAGAGTTAATGGAATCCCTCAAGCTGCCCTTTGACAGCCACCCCCCACACCTCTGAATTAAATAAGTTAATGAGAAAAAAAAGAGAAAGAATCAAAAGTAAATGCTAGAAACAAAACAAAACAAATAAAAATCTGTTAGAGGAATGTGGAATGACTTTGATGACTTTGATCTGTAGGTCATGCTAAAATAAAGAACCGATAATGTGAAGATATGTCACATAGACAGTTCCTCACTGAAGTACGAAGAAAAGTAATCAATGGCACTTAAGGAGACACCAGAGAGCAGAACATCTGGATCTCCAGGGCAACCTGAAAAAGTGTAACATTCATAATCAGACTTTTGGAAGGAGAAGAGGGTGCACAACAGGAGAAATAGTTAAAGCGGAAACGGCTGAGGGCTTTCGAAGGCTGGGGATCGGTGGTAAACCTCAGATCCATGAAAGCCCAGAGAATTGGAGTGGTGGTAAGAGACAGGTTTGAATATCTCTTATTCAACACTCAGGAAATGAAGGATAAACAGAAAAATCTTGATTACAGTCACTGAGGAATACAGTCACCTACTCTCCAGAAGAAAAAGGACAGAAATTACAGTAGAGGCCAGTGCAGACACCATGCAAGTGATAAGGTACTGCGAAATAAATACTGAAAGAGCTCTATGCAATGAGCAGCTGCCTTTCAAAAGTGAAAGATATGTATTTAGTATATTAAATTCCCCCCAAATAATAAAATATTGTGGATTAGTCAGCAGCATATCCACCTTATAAGTAATTTTAGAAAGAAATTTTAGAGAGGAAGAAAATCACATAGTTAAAAATTAAATCTACATGATGGAAAGAAAAATGTCTGAGAAGGAAGGCAGGGAGATAAATTAGGATAACACTGTTTGTCTTGCTTTTGATTGATCTAAAAGATTCCTGGCTAAACTAGCAGGGGGAACAATGCAGCAGGAGCTTATTGCATGCGGATGAGTGAAATGAGGAAGGACAATGTCATAAAGTGAAGGAGAAAATACCTGAGCACAGTGTGTTATTATTACTGGATCCTAACGGCTCCCTCAGGGAAGGAGGTGAGAAGACATGGTATCAATGGCACAGACACCAGGAGTCAGTTGAAGGCAAACAACAAACTCATTTGCTCAATAATGGGAAAGGCCTTATATACCCTCCTCCCAGCACCCAGTCTGTGTGGTCATCCCTCATTGGCTGGACATGATCAGGAACTCTGACAGCGCCTGTTGCTAGGCCTTCAGGCAGACTCCAGGTTGGCTCATAAAGAAGTACATTATGTGTATGCCTTGGCAACTGGTTTGAGCCAATTTTGTTGATCCTATGGGCCTGTCTTACTACATGTTAGAAAATACTTGAGCCTGGCATGAATTAATACATGTTAAAGAAAATGAACATAAATTCATTAAAATTTATATGTTAAACTACAGAGAAAGCTAGTTCTAGATAAGTTCAGGTAATTGTTTTGGAAAGTCACAAACATTTTAAAAGATGTGCAATGCATTTAATCTAATCCAGAACTACTTGTATGTTCCCACCCCTACCGGCCCTCATCCACAAATATTGCCATCTATCTGCTCATGCACAGAAACTGGGTTTCCTTGATGGAATTAATTTCAGTTAATAGCAAAGAAACTTGGAGGAGAAAGGAGTAATCATGCCCAGTGTTTTCAAATGACAGCAGAGCTAGTGTTCTCAGGCCCATGGGGCTCATGTTCATGAATGTTACTTGAACCCATGATGAGAATGCTCTGTTCCTAAGTCTTGTCCAAATGCAAGCATTTCCAATCCATTTCCCAGCAAGTCTGTGGGAGAAACAGAAAGAACAAAGTTCAACAAATGTTATCCACAATTCACTTTGTGCTAGATTAGGTTTTCCTGTCCACTACTATATTCTTTAATAAAATGCTATTTGTTCAGAGCTTGTATTTATTCCTTCTTATATTTCCTCTTTTTGCAAAGCTCTAGTTCTTTTTTTAATGGAACTTTATATTACTGCATACAAATTATATACCATATATGAATTTCACTATGAGATTTTATGTGCATATGGGCATTTATGCATTTTCATTATATGCCTATAATACTTGGACCATATTCAATCCCTCATAAGCCTCCAGTTCCCCTACCCTCTTTCCTAATCCTCCTTTTTCACTTTTTCTCTCCTAGATGCCATATAAGAGACAAAACTTGTGATAATATTTTCTCAGTTATTTCACTCAGCATAATGATTTCCAGTTTTACGTCTTTCTTGAAAATGTTATGCAAATGTTTTCTCTTTCTGATTGCGTGATCTTCCATTGGGTATGCTCACCATATTTTCCATAGCTCTTTAGTCGATGATGGGCACTTAGGCTAATTCCGTTGCTTGGCTGTGTGAATAGTGCCATGGTATGCATACCTAAGCTGGACTCTGTATTTTGATTCCTTCAGGGCATTGAGAACTTGAGGTCTTACTGTTTTTCTGTCCAGATACTTCCTCTATTTGCCCTACTGGCACTTCACACTGAGAAACTTTTTTCTCTGTTCTTTGATATTTTTATTTAAACTTGTACTTTTGTGTGGTTTTCACATTCCATATGGTTTTGCTTCTAACCCTGATTATTTTATTATTTTTCAGCTGCTGAGAAATTTCAGGTTCAGTTAATTCAAATGTCTCTTAGTTCCTGGTCCCACTAAGTGATCAACAAACATTACTTTAATGAAGGCTGATGATCTAACAAAACCCTACTATTTGGTCAAAGCTCTCTTTCTCAAAATTGCTTATGAATGGAAACAGAAGTCAATAGAAAAGACTGTTTGCTAAATTTACTTGCAGTCCAGTAGCCTTGAGGTTCATCTGGATCATTTCAGGGTATCTGTGGTGGTACATCTGAGCAGAAAGCACTCACTAGGTGACTTTCCAAGCTCTGTCTACCAGGGATCATGAACACCCTTCCTCTGATCTTGTAGTCACAAAACTGTAAACGCTGTAGTGTTAATGACATTTTTTCTTCCATCACTGATATTTCATCTTGTTTCTTTGCTATTGATTCCCACTCAAAGTAAAACCCATTATTATTGATATTATTATTGTTGTAGTTGTTGTGGTGGTGGTGGTGGTGTGTAAGCATATGCATGCCATGTCACATTTGATAAGACCAGAGGATAACTTTATGTGGTTTCCAGGATTCAAACTCCAATCATCAAGCTTATGTGGCAAGTGACTTTACTAGCTGAACCTTTTTGTCTCTCTTGAATTCCAGTTTTAACCAGTAACTATGATGTCAATTAAAAAAGAATGTTTTCCTTTATAAGCATCCTCCTGAACTCATATTCATATACATTAGGTAGTTGAATAAAAGAAATAATTTCAGGAAATATTTACTATATAAAATGTTAATTAAAAAGTTAAAACATTATGAATAATAAATCTATTAACCCTCATACCTCACTCAATCACATACACAAAATAAAATGAAAGTGTTGATTGAGAAAAAATATTTGATTAACACTAAAGCAACTCTGTCTTTTATAAATATGGAAATTTAAAATGAAATCTTCTAGTAATCACAAAATACCACTGTCTAGGCAGACGGCTGAGGCCTTCTGCTTCATTTTTAAGAATTCATCATCAAATTTTGAAAGAAGGCCTGTTTTAGGCTGAGTTATCATCTATAGTAAATAGTTTTTTAAATCATCACTTATCAATTACACACTTGGGACTTGATCTTTGAGGAATCTGGGTGAGCCAAAGCTACCTGTTACATTCTTGGAGTGGTTTCTGAGGAAAGTCAAAGAACAGCTTAAATGCCAGCTGGGCAAAACAAGCAGGTGGTCTTCTTCATTTATCGTTGCCATTCTTCAGACTTTTCAGGTGAGAGTGTCTGATCAGAAAACCTGCCTTACATTCCAGAAGTTGAGCTAAAAAGGCAAACACGGCTTTAATATTAATTTATATCCAAATGTGATTCACTTAAATATATTTAACATTTGAAATCAGACTGATATCATCATTTAATTAACTGATCCAACATTAAAAGGTATTTACTGTTAGATTACTTTCCTAACAATTGAAACGGTTGGGACATCCTTTGGTTTCACTGTTGTTATCTTTTTTATGATAGGAAGCTATCAGTCATACTCTGTGTTATCCTGTAAATGCTTGCTACAGAATGACTTACGGGATCCCTGAGGTGGAGAATCAGAATGAGTGGAGAATGTACTTACTCTTATAATGTATGCTAATTTAACAATCCAGAAGACTCTGATTACCACAGCAGGGGCATGCTGATTTTAATATTTATTATTGCAAAAACTAGACATTAGGTGACTCCTCCTCAGCTATAGCGAAGTTTTCCAAGGGACTTCCTGAAGCTTTACAAGACAGAAAATTGACTGTAAAAATCTCCGAAGTAGAAATTCCTGGTCTTGGAGAAATGTTATATAAACAATACCAGAGGTTGTTTTTATTTTGTCCTTTCCCTTCAGCAGCCATCTAGTCCTTGTATGATGGACGCACAGTCATCTTTCCTTGAGTACAGTCAGGACTTACGATTTGTTTTTCATCAACAGAATGGGCAAAGTGATGAGATGATGGTGCTGTCTTGTGTTTTGTGACGTGAGCTGTTGTGATGTGTTTCGCTGCATTGCGTTGTGATATGCTGTATTGTGTTATATGTCATGGTGTGTGTTTGATTGGGTGGTGTTATTACATTGTGTCAAATGTGACCTCAGAAGGCTAGCGAAAGATGCTCTCTGCTGGTGGTCTTGAAGAAAGCTGCTGTGACTTGAACTGTCTGAGGAAAAGGCCATTGTCTTAGTCAATATTCTGTGACAAAGACACTGTGACCACAGACACTCATAAAAAAAAGCATTTAATTGTGGCTGCTTTACAGCTCCAGAGGTTTAATCTGTTACCCCCATGGTGGGAAGCACGGTGGCATGCAGGCAGACATGGTGCTGAAAAAGTAGGTGAAAGTTCTACATTGGATCCATTCACAGGCAGCAGTAAGAGATAGTGGGCCTGGTTTGGGCTTCTGAAACCTCAAAGCAAACCCCTAGTGACATGCTTCTTCCAACAAGGCCACACCTACTCCAAGAAGGCCACACCTCCTTATCCTTCTAAGTAGTGCCACTCCCTGATGACTAAGCGTTCAGATATATGAGCCTGTGGGGACCATTCTTATTCAAACCACCACAGCCATGTGCAGGGAGTTGAGGGTTGCTTTGGAAGCTATGATAACTATCAGCCACAAAGAAAAAAAATCATACTAATAATTCCATGAGTTTTGAAGTCTGACCCCCAAAGAAGAATATATCCTCGAAAGTACCTTCCAGGCCACCATGTAATGTGGCAAGCAGACATTTAGCTGTGCTCTAACTCATGACCCACTGCCACTGTGAGACAGAAAATGAAATGTATGTTCCCAAATCAATTACTCAGTCCTTTCAATCTGTTATTCTGTCATTGTTACTTATATTATAGTGTAGCATTCTCAAGGTTTTAAATTCATTCAAATTTTTAAATTCAAGAATTCTAAGACTTTGTTTTTTCTATTTTTAATTGACAGAATATATACAGTTCTTAAAAAGAGAAAAAAAAAAGATGTGTGTTATTTTAAGTTCCCAAAGTCACAGAATTTTTTTTTCTTTTGCACAGCAGTGGAGAGCTAATACACAGGGTGTCATGTAACATTTGGAGCTTAAAGAAATGAATAAATCAGACATGTATACACCAGAGGACACACTTGAAGCTTTATAAGTTAGAAAAAGTTTATATAATGAGT
This sequence comes from Peromyscus californicus insignis, assembly GCF_007827085.1. Taxonomy (NCBI): domain Eukaryota; kingdom Metazoa; phylum Chordata; class Mammalia; order Rodentia; family Cricetidae; genus Peromyscus; species Peromyscus californicus. The sequence continues at coordinate 6,871,527 of NW_026294514.1, read as the reverse complement.
ACCCAATGATGGACTATACCTCTCCAGGTGCTTCCCTGTGGCCCCTCTAGTCACCATTTCATGAGCATGTGAAGGTACTACCATGATTTCTAACACCATAGGTTATCTTAACTATTCTGTAGTTTATGTCAGGGAGTCATCTGGTCTGAGCATCCTCCCATAACAAACACAGACTCTTACAACTAAAGCAGGCAGAGATTCACTTGAATTTGCTATGACTGAACCACATGAGGTGACCAGTCCAGAGGCATGACGATCCCATTGGCTTTGCCAGATTAAGGAACCTAATGAACAGTGTGATTTTGGCATCATAGTTCTGACCTGCACTCTAGGGAAGGGGAACAGGCTATGTATGCTGAAGCTCTTAGGGGCCGTGCGAGGAACTGACCTACCACAAAAGACTGTGGTCAGTTTATAGTTTAGCAAATTTCTTTGTTGGCTGAAGAGATAAAGAACACCAGACATACACGAGCTATCCTATCCTTACATAAGCCTATCTTGAAGGCTTATTTTAGTTAAAGTATATAAAACATTAAATATTTGAAGATGGCAGAATCATTTTTAATATCTTCTTATGTTACAATAATCACTTCAGTCTAATGATTTCTTGAAAGGTAATAGCAATATGCAACCAAAATACATACAAATAAATGAGTGCATGAAGGAATACATTTTACACTGAAGTTAAAATATTCTTGTTCCTGGAATAGACATTTTATCCATGAGTTTCTAACACTGTAAATTGGCCAATCAGAAAGTGTTGGTTCATTGAGTGATGGAAATATTCCAGACGTTCAAGTATTTCCTCATGCAGAAAAAAAAAAATCACATTTGTTCATTTTACCAAGGGTCTCATTAGAAGAGAGTCTAAGTAATAGGCCTCCAATGGTCATGTTCACAGAGGTAGATGAAATACAATTTTCCAATTTTTTGAGAATGTATTTCTGGTAAAATTGTCAAGTAATTGATTTTCAATTAAGAAACTTTCAAGCAAATGTCTACCAAGAGCCTAAGTTCTACAAAAATTGATGAGGTCATACATGCCAGGCGATGGTGGCACACGCCTTTAATCCCAGCACTCGGGAGGCAGAGCCAGGTGGATCTCTGAGTTTGAGGCCAGCGTGGTCTACAGAGCAAGATCCAGGACAGCACCAAAGCTAAACAGAAAAACCCTGACTAGAAACCAGCCCCCACCCCCCCCGACAAAAAAAAATTTGATGAGGTCAAGTATTTTTCTTATTTTTATTTCTGTAGATTATCTCTGATTAAAATCAGCACAAGAGAAAATTAATGGGTAAATTGTCATTTTAATTAACATTATTATATATCAACATATTCTTTCTTTTGTTACAGATATAGCCAACAAAACAGCACATGAGATATTGATTTATTGATAGGTTTTTTCTTGTATGTGATACAATCTTTCTCATACTTCTTCGGTTGTAAAAATATTTTGGCTTTTAGAAAAATATTCAAGGTTACAGGCACAGTTAATATTTCATTTATTTTAAGAGGATTTACTTCAAGACTTTTAAATTTTTTTTTCTTCAGATTGTATCAGAAAGATTTTTAAATGAGGAGCATTTTTCTAAAATTCTCAAAATTGTGAATCTAAATGTCCAGTTCCTGTCTACAGCTATTGCAGACTAATGAGCCATGTGTTCGCCACCATTCTCTCTGTGCTTATGTGGTAATTTCCTGATTAATGTTAATTAATGATGTGTCATTGTTCATTTAAAATGAATGATGAAGATGATTATTCAGCCTGGATACTGAAGCTACTCAGTAACGTGGCTGCACATGTGGATGTTAGGTGACAGTGCCAAGCTCAAGAGGACTGAGTGCTGTTTTCACCCTCTGCTACAGTAATCTGAAATTAAATGTTTGTTTTCAGGTAGCCTAGACCTCTAAAGCCATGGACGTTCTTTGATTTATTTATAAGGGGCTTTGGGTGGGAAATTAAGTAAATTGCATTTTCTCGGAAAAGGAAGAAGGATTTGCTTCATAAATGCTGAAGAGATGAGACCCTTATAGAACATGACTTTTTTCCATCTTTATCACATGCTGCATTTTGAGCGTGTGTGTGTGTGTGTGTGTGTGTGTGTGTGTGTGTGTGTGTGTGTGCGCACACGCCTGCACTTTCAAGGATCCTGTTACTCAAGGTGAGGATTCTTCATGGAGTATTCAGTTCTTAGAAGTCCTGATATCTCTTCTTCTTACAGTTATTATTTTGGTACCAATTAGAAGGTATAATCTACTGCATTCCTAGTAAAGATTGTTGGCAAACCTGAATCAGCACACAACCAGACCGAATCACAACAATAAAATATTCTCTGCTTAAAATTCTCACTCTTACAAAGAAAAGTGTTACTCAAAACAAAGTAAATGATCCAGGGAGGAGCAGCTATGCCAGGAAGTTTAAATGAGCAGGTAGGGATACTTGTACTTGACCAAAAAACTTAGAGTAGTTTGTTTTTTTTTTTCTCTGAGCACTGGACATGAGGACGGTTATTTGATTTTTGAAGCCATGGTACCCTTTGGTTTGTTAGAGTCTTAGCCTAACATTGTTTTCCATCTCTTCTTCAGTCTTCTTTCAGTCAGGGCTGCAAAACAGACCCATCTTTGGAGGTGTTCAACCCAGGTCAATACTGTACTTGAGTTTTGTCACACTCATAGACATTTAGATTTCAACATGAGCAATTTTTCTGGTTTCTGCTGAGAAATTGTTGTATTATCTGGAATTGGGGTGTGATTTAGGATCCTGGAGAACACCATTTCAAAATTGAAGAAGGATAATGGGGAGATTTAGGAGACTGAAGGTTGACTTTAAGCCATAAGTCACCATTAAGATCCCAGAAAGAGTTGTAGTCACAATCTTTTCTTGGACATGTCATAGCCTTCTACATGAGAGGACATTGCCATGTTTTGAGCAACAAACTCAATAATTCATTGCCTAAGGAAAAGATGCTTAAACGATATAACTATGCTTTCCATTCTGCTGTGGATTATGCTCATTGTTAATAAAAAACTGATTGGCTGATAGCAGGGCAAGAAGAGATTGGGTGAGACAGCCTGAGACAGACAGAATTATGGGAGGAGGAAGGGAAGAGTCAGGGGAGTTGAAAGAGATGCCAGAGTGCTGCCAGGAAGCAAGATGTCCTAGAGGACAGGTAAAGCCATGAACGTATGTCATAACATTGATTGATAAAAATGTATTAATATAAATGTAAAAGCTAGTTAGTAATAAGCCTGAGCTATTGGCTGAGCATTTACAAATATTATTAAGTCTCTGTGTGGTAATTTAAAAGCAGCTACTGTGATGAGGAGCTGGCGGTCAGGACAGAAAACATCCATCTACACCATTCTGTCTCTCAGTTATGGAGAATGGTTTGAGAGAGTGGGCTCTTAGAAAGCAGGAAGAGAAAAATGATGAATTAATAAAATAGATGTTGAGAGTTCCACATTTATAGATAAGAGCTGAATCTGAAATATCAGCCATTTAAATTTTTTTTGGTTATCTGTTTTTCTGCAAGTGAGAGAAATGACAGACCTACAAGAACATTGCTAAAACATCAGAGATTATCTGGAGAGAAATTATCTGTCAAGTAAGAGAGCATATCTCTCTTCAAGTGAGTTACACTGTGGAGGTTTTGAGATGAAAATGCATGTCTAGATATTGGCAGCATCCAAGAATCAATTTGCCTTGATACGGGATTTCTTCTACAAGAGTTGTCAGGCATAAGACAGAAGGAATGATTTAAGGAGCATGAGGTGGATCCGGACTAGAAGAACATGGAGTAGGAAGACTCTTACACAACGTTCTTTTAGTGAATTCCCTATTATAAAGTCAAGCTCTGGCAAATACCACAGGTTTGTTTGCTTGTTTGTGTTTGTGTTTGTTTTTGTTTTTTTATGGAGAAAAAAGTGTGCCAATGTTAGATATCATGTGATAGGGAGTTTAGTTAGGTCTTTGGTTTACTGTCACTTAGTGTCTAAATACACATACATAAGTTACCAAGTGATTATATAGAGGAGAGAGAGAGTACCCATGGAAAATTAGGAGCAGTTCACATTTAATTTCTTTTTATGTTTTGACCAAGTGATGGCTAATGTAAATATGAAAACCTGTGGTGACATTTTATCTGTGTCCCCAAATGAAGTTTATCTGAGGATCAGAGGAAAAAGTCAGCCACTATAGTAAGCGTAGAGGTCAGGCAGTGGTAGCACATGCCTTTAATTCTATCACTCGGGAGGCACAGATGTGTCTGGATCTCTGTGAGTTCAAGGACACTCTGGGAACAGAGCCTTAAATCCCAGCACCAACCATAAAGATCTAGAGGTCTGTACAGACAGAAAGTGACAGAGCTAGGCACGAAGAGGAAGTGATGTAGCTGGGTGGAGAGGAAATGTGATGGCAGAACAGAAAGGCGTATAGCTGTGGGTATACAGGGAGCAACTCTCTTTGGAAGCTGCTGAGTTGGTGAGGTGTGGTTAGCTCTGGCTTTTCCTATTCCTCTGATTGCTCAGGTTTTAACCCAATAACTGGCTCTGTTTTATTATTATTATTATTATTAATATGACCATTTAACACTCTGTCCTACAAAAACTAGCTGTTGGTTGAGTTGAGAAGAATGGGAGGTACAGTACTGGAACACTAATGAAGGAGATGTCAGTATATCAACAAACAAAAAGGAAATAAATATCTAGGACTACGAGCTATAAAGCAGATCAAATTATCTCTTATTATCTATATTATTTTATAAATTTTCAGTAGAGATTCTTGAAGTCTCGAGATTTTTCATCAAAATTCATAATCAAGTAGCTAGCTGTAAAAAAAAGTCTGTAAGTTCTCTGACTTAGGGTATAATTTCCTTCCGGGTAATGCCTGGTGACCCTTCTCTTGAAGTTACCTATGGATTGCTAGAAGGAATTGGACTCTTGAAATCTCAGAGAGGAGACCAGTAAGGCTCAGGAAGTCTGTCTATGTTAATATTCTAAAACCACCAAGCATTTGGGTTGAAGATTATCTTGTAGCCTACAGTGAAGCTTTTGAGATGATAGCTTTAATTTGTGGAAGACATTATATGCTGAATTAGCCTTTTATACTGTATTAGCCAAGTCAGTATAAAGAGGTGCCAAGGCCATGTTATATGGGGTTATTCCCATTTGATTAACAGATTTTGTAGAATATTACATTGATTATTAGTTGTGAACAAACCCATGTCTTTGCTCTCTCTTGGTTTTTCAGATAATAACATTTCCCTTTCTTGATTGGAATTTCCATGAATAACTTTGATTGTTTACTTTATATGTGGATGTTAATAGTCAACTATTTGAGTATCACTTACCATAGGGATTATTGAATAAGATAATTCACAATGAATTGCTTAGAATTTGAGACTGATTTGTCAGCCTTTATAATATATTCTGGAAGATTACATAGATGCATCTATTAATTGTGAGTGACTGTTTTATGGCTCTCTATGTGAAGGAGCTGGCTTGTAGTAGTGATTAGCCAGGATATCTTTAGAAGATTATAAAGACTTGGTGTCTCATACATTAGTCATTAACCATATGTATCCACTGAACATTGGCATTTTGGCTACTTTGAAAGGCATTGTGCTGTAAGGGTAAAATATACATTTGTTTTTGAGATTTTAAAAGAAAAAATATAAAATACTTCACGAATATTGTTATATTTTTATTTAAGTGTTAGGTTAAGAAATTTTGTTATTGTGCCTATGAAGATTGATGTAAAGTGTTGTAGATATGATTTTATGTTTTCTGGGAACATAGACTAAAATGAGATTGTGGGTTCAGAATATAAATGCATGTTTATTTTTATAAGAAATTACTAAACTGTTTTCTCAAATGTTTATTATCAGTGATACAGTATATGAATAGCAGTTTCTTCAATTTCATGCAGAAATTAAAATTTTCTTTCTTTATATTCTTATAATTATAGTGGGAACAACAATGCCATGGAGTTGTGGTTTGAACTAGCACTTCCTTAAAAATTCATGACATTCGATATATTTCTGGTTGCTTCTCCTTTATATTACTTCCCAAAGTTGTTATTTAATTCTGTTTGTCTTTTTTACTGGAATGATTATTATCTTATTGGGTTTTTTTTTGTTATATTTTTGAGACAGGTTCTTGTGTACCACAGATGTGTCTCACACTTCCTATGTGGCCAGAAATGCCCTTGAACTCTTGCTCCTCCTGTTAGCATCTTTCTAAGGATAGGATTATAGCTCTGTGCCATCATGATCAGGTACTGAGTAATTGTGGGTTGTGTGGAGATGGACTTACATCTTTAAAAAATATTTTCTGGACCAAATGCTTTATCTGAGATATCTTTAAGAAAATTATACCTTCTCTAAAACTTACATTTTCTTTACCTTATTAGTATTTTATACTGAAATTTTAATTCTGATGAAGCGTAGACTGTCAATATTTTGCTATGTGTACTACTTCTTTCAGATTGAAGAGAAAATTTTTATGTACTTATGATTGCAGGAGGATTTCAGTTACTTATTTTTTTTATTTATCCTCTCATACATCACATCCCAACTACAGTTTTCTGTCTCTCCACTCCCCCCAGCACTCCCCTTCACCCACAAATCTGCTCCTCCATTTTCCTTCAGGAAAAAGCAGGACTCCCAGGGATATCAACTGAACACAGCATAACCACAAACAATTAGACTAGACACATAAACCTTAATATCAAGGCAACCCAGTAGGAGGAAAAGGGTCCCAAGAGCAGGCAAAAGAGTCTGAGACAGCTCCCTCCTGTCTCCCCCGCCTCCTCTGATAGGAGTACCACAGGAACACCAAGCTACATAACATAACATACATGCAGATGACCTAGCTCAGACTTATGCAGGCTAGCTGATTATCACTTCAGTCTCTGTGAGCCTCTGTGAGCCCTGCTGAGTTGGTTCTGTGGTGTCCTTGACCCCTCTGGCTCCTATAATCCTTCCTCCCACTCTTCAGCGGGGTTCCCTAAGCTCCGCCTAATATCCAGTTTCAGTTGCTTTAAAAAATTATTTTTCACTTGTAAACAGATTCTTTTCTCATACAATATATCTTGATTACAGCTCCCTCCACTCTTCCCACTCCCTCCCTACGTCCCCTCCTGCTCAAATCCACTCCTTTGTGAATCTCTTATTAGAAAAGAACAGGCTTCTAGGAGATAACAACCAAACATGACAAATTAAAATATAATAAAACAAAAACCATCACATTGAGGCTGGGCAAGGCCATCCAACCAAAGGAAATGAGCCCTAGAGTAGGCATAAGAATCAGAGACCTACCCAATCACACACTCAGGAGTCCCATAACAATACTAAGTTGAAAACTGTAATATACATACAGAGGACCTGGTGCAGACCTGTGTAGCTTGAGTTTTCCCGCCTGGCCCACAGTCAGGACAAATCTCTCTCACCTGCCAGTCCCACAGCCGCTCAGACCCGACCAAGCAAACACAGAGACTTATATTGGTTACAAACTGTATGGCCATGGCAGGCTTCTTGCTAACTGTTCTTACAGCTTAAATTAATCCATTTCTATAAATCTATACCTTGCCACATGGCTCGTGGCTTACCGGCATCTTCACATGCTGGTTCTCATCGTGGTGGCTGGCAGTGTCTCTCTGACTCAGCCTTCCACTTCCCAGCTTTATTCTCCTCCTTGTCCCACCTATACTTCCTGCCTAGCCAATGGCCAATCAGTGTTTTATTTATTGACCAATCAGCAACACATTTTCCATACAGAACATCCCACAGCACTACACATTTGCCATACAGAACATCCCACAGCAGACTTGTGTAGGCTTTGTTCTTGAAAGCTTGTCTCTGAGGTTTATATGAGTCTCCAAGTTACTTTTAAATAATGTCTTTTAGAGTTTTCACTTTGACTTGTTGCCCTGTGATTGAATTTTAATTTTGAGTTAAATTTCCTCTTTTAGGCCGTGTTCATGTTCCATTTACCCATCATTATATCCCATTGCAATATTAGTCCTGGGGGAAAAATTCCTTTCTGCATTCATTTGGTAGAGTTGTTGAAAAAAGAAAAAAGAATTAGTTTATATATATATATATATGGGCTACAAACTTGGTCTCACTGATTTATATGTTTATTTTTGTGCCAACACCAATACCATACTACTTGCTCATTGTAGTTCATGGCTAAGGCCTCAGATTTCATAATATCCTCTTTGTTTTAATTTCTTCCTCAACATTATTTTGTTTTTTAAGAACTGCTGTGGGATGGTCTGTATGTCAAATGTGTTGCTGATTGGTCAATGAATAAATCACTGATTGGTCAGTGGCCAGACAGGAAGTATAGGCAGGACTAACAGAGAGGAGAATTGAGAGAACAGGAAGCTGGGTCAGGGAGACACTGCCAGCGCCGTCAGGACAAGGAAGATGTAAAGTACCGGTAAGCCACGAGCCATGTGGCAAGGTATAGATTTATAAAAATGGATTAATTTAAGCTGTAAGAACAGTTAGCAAGAAGCCTGCCACGGCCATACAGTTTGTAACCAATATAAGTCTCTGTGTTTACTTGTTCTGGTCTGAGCGGCTGTGGGACTGGCAGGTGAGAGAGATTGCCCTGACCGTGGACCAGGCAGGAAAACTCTAGCTACAAATGGCGTCCAACGTGGTGGCAAGAGTTTCCACCTAAAAACTGAAAAAAAAAAAAAGATTCTAAAACGGAGCTAAAAACAGCTTCCTAATTGTCTCTCTCAAATGAGCGGCAGCTGCCGGTTTGATCTACTATGGCGGGTTCCTGGCATGTGCGCTCGACCTGCAGTATGGCGGGAATGAGGCCTCTGCAGGTGGCACATTAAGCTGTGTGGTGGATTTAGCCTTTTTCTAGTAGAAAAAAAAAAGAGGTTTCTGGGCTACACACTGCTTTGATAGAAGCATAGACCCATTATTTCTAAAAGTTGATGGCTCCCAGAGCTGGCGGAAAACGTATCACCGCCATGTTGGGAAGCTGAAGTGGGCGGAGCCAGCAGCGCCAGCGCCCTTTCAGGCTTAAAAGGCTGAAGTTCAAAGCAATAGGCTCAAGCTAATATAAAAAAATAAGCCACGTAAAGATGGCTACCAGAGAATCTGGATTATGTTCTCTCTGATATTTGTAACTAAAGAAAAACATTTGATTGCAAAAGCTGTTGAGTTATGCCAAAATGTATATTTTAAAGGTACCTTGACTTCAAAATTTGGATGTAAGGATATGTTGCTTTGGAAAGGAAGCTCTGCTTTTGTTTCCACAGAAAGTCAGAGGCTATGGATTTGTTCCAGATTAAGACACATCAGGTTTGACCAGCCAAGACCACCTGAAAGGTCTCCAATGACACCATGACCCAGATGATCCAACATCCAGAACCGTTTCAAGGCAACTGGCTCAGATGATACAGCCTCACGGACTACTCCATAACCCTAAAATATTCTTTGTGTCCCCATAAGATACAGCGCCCCCCTCTAGCAGGAAGTAGTAAGAGAAGCTACGCCCAAATTCCCAAATATACCAAGCTGACTTTGGAGATGTGTAAAGGTTAAAACCTTCCTTTTTAAGAAAAGAAAAGGAGAAGTGCTGTGGGATGGTCTGTATGTCAAATGTGTTGCTGATTGGTCAATGAATAAATCACTGATTGGTCAGTGGCCAGACAGGAAGTATAGGCAGGACTAACAGAGAGGAGAATTGAGAAAACAGGAAGCTGGGTCAGGGAGACACTGCCAGCGCCGTCAGGACAAGGAAGATGTAAAGTACCGGTAAGCCACAAGCCACGTGGCAAGGTATAGATTAATAGAAATGGATTAATTTAAGCTGTAAGAACAGTTAGCAAGAAGCCTGCCACGGCCATACAGTTTGAAACCAATATAAGTCTCTGTGTTTACTTGGTCGGGTCTGAGTGGCTGTGGGACTGGCAGGTGAGAGAGATTTATCCTGACTGTGGGCCAGGCAGGAAAACTCAAGCTACAAAGAACTTTGAATATTGATGTAAAGAAATCAGCCAGTTAGTATCTGCCTCATGTCCCCTGACTTTTCTTCTATAACTATGAAACTGAAAATGGCATTTCTTAGGCATGAATGACTAGAAGGCAATGACCATAGGAGGTAGCTTTCATCAAGGAAAACAAGTAGCTACTTTCAATTGCAAATCCTAATATATTCTTGATGGATCAATGTGTGGGATGCTAGATGAACTGAGGCATGGACATCACTCTCATTAAAATCAGGGCTCATATCTTTCTTGCTGGGAAGTTTTTCAACATCTGGCAGGCTCCTAGGAAAGGCTCCAGTTAGTAGGGCATCAAGAAACTGGTTGTGAAGTACTAGAGATAGTCTGAATAGAAAGTGTTGGTTCATAAAAGGAAGGATTATGAACAGGTCACAACTGACTCTTCACAAAGATCACTGGGGAAACTCATCAAAATTAATAAAATGAAATGAGTTTTATTAATAACCCTTATCTGCTGCCTGCCAAAAAAGAAAGTACAAGTGTTTAGAAAGGGCAGTTACAAAGGAACTTTTGTAGGACTAAAGCTAACACCCATGTGATCTGGGGTGAAGTTTCTAACAGAGGGAATAAGAAGGGACCATAAAGTAGGCAATTTGAAGTAACTTTTAATTTCTCAGTTGGCAGAGCAGGGCGTCTAAGGAAACTGGCTGAAGGAACTTTTTGTTCAATCTTCGCAGAACAGCTCCAGCAATGGGATCCAGTCAGGCTTGCTTTGCAGTTTTAGTAAATTCCATTCCTTAGGTTCTTCAGTTCAATTTTCATTACTCAAATTGTGTTGTAAGATTGCCTTGTATTTCACAAACATCTATGAGACCATCTTCACACAATTTGCAATCACTCAAATTAACTGAGATATAACATTACAGCTTACTCAAAGTAATTTGGATAAAGAGTAAAACCAAACCCTGTTTAGAACCTCTGGAAAGTAAATTTACATTAATTTGTTTAGCATATTAGACTAGCAAAATGTAGATCTTTACTAAAACTGATACTCAAGAAGCATAAAATTTTGAACCTATGCTGGAATACATCCTTAGAACTTACCTGAGAACTCAACTTAGGGAGATATTTGAATACCAGAAACAAAACTTATGACCTGGTTGTTACACTATGACACATTATACCAGCCACCTAAGGATGTTCGGATTTCCCTACATTTGTACTATGCTTCCTGAGGGCCAGACCAGACTTGCAAGCACAAGGGAGTCAAGATGCCAAAACTGTTATTCTTAAAATCAGAAAGGAAATGAAAGAAAACTGAATACAAAATACAGTAATTGCTGTTGCTCAATTCACAAAACTGCTATTATGACTCTATTTGGGTAAACATCATCATCTTTATAGTGATAAAGCTCCTTCCAACTTACCAAACTCATTTTTCTGGGTTATAAAATTATATTGTCGCTTCCTTTACATGTAATTAAATAGAAACTGAGAGAGATAAAGTGAGTTTTCCAAAATCATGTGTTTGGGAGGCATATATAAGTTATATTTTCATGTTAAATTGTAGCAAATGGCACAGTAAAACTTCTTTCTAGGGTCATTACATAAGATCCATTTTCACTAAACTATGACTTTTATTTGTATCAGCCATTTTCTTCTGGTAATATTCACATACTTTTCTCTCAGTCATCTACTACCCTAAGATAGAAAAAATTCAATATAATCTCAAAATAATGCCACTGGTTTTAGTCGTATGACTCATCTGTCAGGAAATCATCACATGGTCTGTTGTTCTTATATCTTTGCCCATGCTCATGATATTATCAGGTATTTAAAAGGAGATGTAACACTGAATAAGCAGCAACATGAATGACCCTAAGATATTGATCTCAGGCTGATCAAGCCAGGCAAAAATACTGTGTACTGTAAGAACCCACTTTTTATGATTTGGACAAAAAAAAAAAAAAAAAAGAAAGAAAAAGAAAAAAATTGTCCTTGTCACGGGGATTAAAGACATCACTGAAATATTTTCTACATCTGATAAAAGCAGGAATTATGGGTGTATTTTTTATGCATCCCAAATAATGAGTTCAGAATACTGTTTTGATATTGTGTATTTGTATAAATTTTACTTTCCAAAGAGACTTTTTTTTTATAATTTAAATAAAGGTTTGCTTTATCCAGTATCATGTGTTACAGTTACACAAATTGCTTTGACACTTTTTATGTCCCCGTACTTAAATCAATGAGTAAGATATCAAGGACAGTAAAAACTGAAAATGAAAGTATTAATTTATGAATATGTATAAATGTTACTTACATTAAGTACCTATAGTTGCTCTATATGAACTGAAGTTTTCTATAAAACCTACATCTATACTGAAAATTGTATAGACTGACTAGAACTTCCTGACCATGGAGAATAAGAATGTTGTCAGTCAAGGAACAAAATTATCTTAGACAATCTTCAATCTCCATAAGTAGCCATTTATCATTTACTTTTGTATCTGAACTAACATGTTTTTATTTGACACGATATTGTCCTGTCAAAAAATATATTACTTACAATAAGATGAGGTGAAAACCCTCATATGGAGGCTGGACAAGTCAACCCAATAGGAGGAAAAGAGTCTCAAGAGCAAGCTAAAGAATCAGAGATGCATGTGTATTTTGTAAACTGCTCTTTTCTGAAAAGAAAACTAAGGGGGAGTGTATCTTGGTGAGTGAGGCGGTTCTGGGGAGCTAGGAAGAATTCATGGAGAAGAAAGTGTGATTGGGACATATTGTAGGAGAGAAGAATCTGTTTTCAGTTAAAAAAATTTCAGTGGCACAGTTTGAACCACCTGTGCATCTGTTGCATTGGTGAAGAAGCTACTTAGCTTGTTTCTAGTCCTTTTTATACACACTATAGACCTCACTTTGCTCCCTCTTTTCTTGTCAGTAATTTTCCTCAAATGCAGTTTAACTCTCCATTGCAGGAGAGAGTTCGATTCATGTTTGACAAGTTGTATCAACTTCATGCAGATGATGTGAAGTCTAATTGTGAGCTCTTTCATTCCATGAGGATCTTTTGGAATTTTTAAAGGTCTTTTCCCCAATGTAAACTGGTTCCATTTCCATCTTGACATTACTTTTTTCTTTTGGAGACAGTGTTGCCTTGCATAGCAAACATGTGCAGAACCCCTGCTGGTCTTCTGTGTGCTTGGGTTACAAATGTTTCCAATTTGATATCATAATACGCTATAGAACTTATGATTATGCTAAATATGGTTTTCTTGCTTAAGAAAAAAATGTATTACTTGATTTTTCACTAGGAAGAAGCATTAGATAATCAAAACTAACTTCTATCTAATGATTACCACCTCAGGTTCTCAAAAATGTCAAGTTCAAGAAAAGACCACTGAAAAGCTACAAAAGCCATTATTGGATCAGTTAGTAAGATTTGATTATAGACCATGAATTAAATAATGATATTAAATGAAAGTTGTATTTTGTTTTCATTCTTGATTATTGAGTTATGCTTATGTGAATGTTCTTGTTGTTATAAAATTTTCACTGAAACATTCAGGAGAAAGGAAATATGGTATCTCAAATATAGTCTTAAAAGCTCAGAAGAAACCATGTGTGTGTGTATGGGTATTTTGGTGCCTACCTGCGCAGCCTGGGTGAGTGAAAGATGAATGAAGTAAAGAAAAACAGTAAAGAATGAAGAGTGATAGCAATGTGAACACACTGTAAAAAAAGAAATCAATGCTGAATATTGATACGGGCTATGAAGATCTGTTTGTACTATTCTTGCCTTTTTCTCACGTAAAATTGTATCAAGATACAGCAATACAGACTGCACACACAAACTAAAAACTACCCCGAGAAACGTGGTCAGCAGTAACACATCTCTGTTGGCAAATGTATACTTTCATCTTTCCTCTCTCTACAGATGTGTTTCCTCTCTTTTAAATCTTGATTTCATCAGCTTAAGGATAATATATTTTCATTTGTCAATCTATCCTAGATGTCTTATCATTCTTTGTCAAATCAGAGTTGTGCAACGTAACTTTCAATATTCGAATGCTGGTAGACAATGACTCAGTAGGCAGGACGAGGGGATGAGAGTAAATGCATTTGCATACCAGCTGCTCAGTGCAAGCCGCTCTGCTTTGTAGGATGCTCTCAAAGCTGGAAGAGTGACTGCAAAGGATAGTCATGAAAGCCCTTCTTCCTTTAAAGAAGGGCTGAAGGGATACAACACTGCTTGTGCCTCAGCACACAGCTGAATAAGTAGCTGGAAATATTCAGCTGGAAGAGGGGTATAAAGGTATCTTATCTTTCTTTTAATGAATAATTTCAGTTGTTCTTTTATAGTAAATTGTGCTCTTTATCTTAAACAGCCATTTTTTCTTTTACACAAGTGCAAAGAAAGATTTTCAGGCTTCCATTTTCCCTGAAGAATTAATAAAAACAGAAAAAAATCTTGCTACTTAGGGCATTTTATATTGAGATGCAGAAAAACACAGTCTAAATGAGAGATTCAAGGCTATTTCTTTTTGTGATCTGATAGCAAATATCCAATTCTCTAGCTTTGGCAATAAAAATAATGAATAGCAACTATAGCTAAGGATTCTAACTCTAGTATTTAAAAAGCTTAAGGATTATATATCAAAATTAAAAATGTAGAAAAAGATATTACTTTAATATCTGGTCTAAATTTAAGATAGCAATGTGTCTGATACCATTATTTTAATTAATGGTGTAACTCATATGTGACAGTGCACCCATCATAGTATAATGTAGTGAATAACTTCACTTGCCTGGTGATATCACAACTATTAAAATGTGCCAGTGTACTTCATCACTTATATATCCAACTGTGAACAACCAATTTTACTTTCTATTTTATAAAGCTGTTGTATGTACAATTAGTACACAAGTTGTTTTTTTATATAAGGCCTTGTTTTATAATCTAGCTTTGAATTCCATACGTAGCTCAGGCTGGTCTGGAACTTTCCATGCAATCCAGACTAACCCCAAACTTGTGATCTTCCTGTCTTAGCCTCCTGAACACTGAGATTATAGGTGTGCCCATCTCATCCATCTCATAATACTTTATAATAACAAATAACAAAAGTTATACTTGCCAAGGATATGGTTCATGTTATGTAGTTATTGTACTGTATTTTGTATATTTACCTTAACCTGTTTATTTCTATCTCTGTAAATGAATTGTGTGATGAGGATAGCATCCTTTGTACATCTTGTACATTAAGACAAGATATAAATTGTATAAACTGATTCTGTGATGTTTACATAATAATGAAAATCTAATGACCCATTTCTCAGAAAGATTCTCCATCTGTAAGCAATGCATAACTATAACAAATTGATGCTGAGTATATTCTAATAGAAATTGGATTGTATTTAAAAGATGTCTCAAGCTGACTATAATTTCTAGTAACTTAGAAAATAAAAATCATGTATGACTGGGGGTTATTTCTCTGTAATAAGATATATTCACATTTGAAATACTGAATAAAAATGAATTAAATAATATCAATAAAAGATTTTGGTAATGTATATTGGTATTGATAAAAATAATAGTAATAATACTGTTACTAAAAATGAGCTAGCAAAATATTGCTTCTGCTGTCTTTCAATACAAGGAGTCTCTGTTCTTTTTTTCTTCCTATTGGAATTTCTTATTGATACATAATATTTGTACATATTTATGAGCTGCAATATGATGTTTTTATTCATCTATACATATGTATTCACAGCAATCGTGAAAAGAAGTGTTTCCTTAGAAACAAATAGTGAAATATAGTTGTTTGAATCACAAGGTGATTGAGTCTACGAGCTTTCCTTAGACTTTACTTGCTCAAGGCAATATAGGAATTACGTTGCCATCAGGTCTTTCTTAGATCATTTGAGTACAGGCTTTGGGCATTTTGAATGTTGGGTGTAGCCACTCAGCTACATGTTAACCAGATTTGAGGAATGTGTCAATAAGAAGATCTTAGAAAAGGATCCTGAGGTTGAACTGAAGTTTTAGTGCTTTAATGTGCTACCATTCTGGGACACCTCACCAGCTTGAGTCTGATGAATATCTGGGCATGGCTACTTCTGTATCAGCCCCAGTATTGCACACACATTCCAAATTCAGACAGTCTACCTATCACCTGCTCCCTCAACATTCTAACCTGGTATCCCACAGATTTCTACCTCGAAAACTTTTCTGAGAACTTTGTTTCATGGGGACATTTCCTTCTTATTGTTGCTGAAGAGAATACAGCCACTAGTTATTCATAATACCCAATTTTAAAGACATTTTATTAAGCATGTTTTCAAATATTTAAATACTATTGATGTGATCAGCAAACCACAAATTAAGATGATTTACTCAAACATATTGTTTATAGATTATAAAGTAGAATTTCCTAAACAATTGAAAATAATTATGTTTCATAAATGTTTGGGCAATTGAAAACCTCTCAAAATCATTAAAAGCATAATAATATAATATAGTGCATTATTATTTGAATGTATATACACAATGTCTTTAATTTCTTTTCTTATCCTCCATAATTTGTCTCTGTGCCTTGCTGTGCTCAAGTGTTTTGAAACGCTTGAGTTTCTTATCACTTCAAAAGTTCAAATGATAGGTGGGTTGGTGGAGTACAGGGTTGTGTTAGTCAAGGCTCTCTAGAGGAGCAGAACTGACTGAATGAACATGCATTACAAAGGGGATTGATTAGATTGGCTTATGTGGCTGTCTGTACTCTGGAGAGGCTATAAACTTGTAGTCTACAAACTTCTCAGTCCACAATGTAGATGCCTCTACAATCCCAGTCTGGTGCCGACTCACAGACTTTTGGTCACGTTAGAAGGCTGAAGACCATGAACTCTGGTATCAGTGACCAGCTGCAGTGGCAGAGCTGATGTCCTTACTACCAGTGGTAGAAAGCGGTCAGGCAGGAACCAGTGGTGCTCTTCGCGTGGACGGCCCTACATTTGAACAGTGTCTAGAAATGGCCTATTCCGCAAGTCTCCAATGTGGAGGGAGGGCCTTCCCCTCAGTTAATTTTCCTAGGAAGTACCCTCGAAGATCTGCTCAGAGCCTGGTCACTTAGCTGGTTTTGTATCCAAGACAATTAACACGATTAAGATCGCTGTTGTAGGGGCCTTGTCCTTATGCCAGAGTCCCGGGTGAGAGCCGGGCAATACAGCAGCCCAAAGCTTCTAAGTTATTGTTTGGTTCTTGCCAGGCACTATCACCTGAGGGTGGCCCTCAACCTTCTTTTTCAACGTGACTTAATATTCCCTACATCACAGGAATTTCCATGTCCCATCCTTTTTATTTCTGTTGTACCTTTCTTTTCTGCTTATGAAACTTGGACAAAGACTACCATGCTTCTTCTCATTGTCTACTGCATGAGATCTCAGAAAATACACTCGTTTATGTGGTCCTTTGTGAGATTTCAACCAAGACGCAAAAGATGTTTTCAATAATGTTGATTTCTTGAAACTCAGTGTCATTTTATGTTTAGAAAACCAGCCATATTGGCAGATGCAGCTGAGTTGTCTTTATACCCAGTCACTGTCTTAGATTGCTAGTGTAGGCCCCTCCTTGTCATTAAGTCACAGTTTCCATACTGCCTTCCAGATTTATCCAAACTTGTGCCTGTACAGAAAACAGATATACTTAAAAGATTTAAAGCAAGTGTGCAGTACCTGTATATTACACTATCTTCACTTTATGAAATTTAAATGTGTTCTTTGAAAACAGGCCACGAATATGGGAGGATTGTTCAAGAACAGACTGGGGAGGAAAGATGATGTTGGGAACAAATATGATCAAAGTTTGTTATGTACATGTGTAAAAATGGACAAGCAAAGCCATGATATTGTACAATTAACAGAAGCTAAAGCAAAAGATTGATTTTAATAGAGGTAATAGGTATACATTTTATGGGAATTTGCTCATATTTGAGTATCATTAATATTTGATTTTTTATAATCTTTAAATTTCATTTTACACAGCTAATATATATACATAAATATATATCCAAAATGAAAAAATAAGTTTCCAAACTGATAAGTTTAAGTTGACATTTTTGTGTTTGATAATTTTTCCATCTTTGTCTTTTTCAAATTTTAATTAAGGTTTTTTTTTTATGACAGGGTTTCTCTGTGTAACAGTCCTGGCTGTCCTGGAAGTTGTTTTCTAGAGCAGGCTGGCCTTAAACTCACTGAGAACCACCTGCCTCTACCTCCCAAGTGTGGTAATATTTTATCTGTGCTCTAACATATAAAACTTATCTGGGCATCAGAGGACAGAGCTAGCCACTAGATTAGACATAGAGGCCAGACAATGGTAGCATACACCTTTAATCCTATCACTCAGGAGGCAGAGATCTGTCTAGATCTCTGTGAGTTCAGGCCACACTGGAAACATAGCCAGGCAGTGGTGGCATACACCTTTAATCCCAGCACTTGAGAGCTCATGTCTTTGCTTGGGAAGGACACATGCTTTTAATCCCAGGAAGTGATGGCAGGAAGCAGAAAGGTATATAAGGCATGAGGACCAGGAACTAGAGGCTTTTAAGCAGTTCAGCTGAGATCCATTCTGGTGAGGGCTCAGAGGCTTTCAGTCTGATGAAAGAGGATCAGCTGAGGAGTTGGAGAGGTGAGGTTGGCTGTGGCTCATTCTGCTTTTCTGGTCTTTCAGTTTTTACTCCAATATCTGGCCCCGGGTTTGTTTTTTATTAGTCAGACCTTTTAAGATTCGTGTTACACCCAAGTGCTGGAATTAAAGGTGTGCACCACCACCACCCAGCTTAATTAAGTTTTTGATAGCTGATATATTATTCATATATTCATGATTATCATATTATGGAGTTCATTCTTGTTCTTTAAAAATTCCTATGTTGCAATAATCCATTCTGTCTAGGAATTATTCTCTTTTTTCCTTGAGGATTTAAATTGCAACTTTTCAGAGAATTATTTTGTTTTCTGTTTTTCCTTGCAATCAACATTGTGGGTATACAAACAACTTTCATGATGTTTCAGTCAGAGCAAAAGCGCTTGAGCTGACAGGGTCTTTACAGCATGTTGCTCCAGGAGCCATGGACTGTAACCTGAAAAACCTATGATACATGCTTCTCAAGGCAGCTAAGTCAGGCCAATTCCATGGTTCCCTGCAATGTAGATCCATAGTTTATAATTAAGTATCAAGGAAGAGTAGCTGTATACTATCTGGTATCTGTAACTGTGTTGCAAGTAGTTCTAAAGTATACACATTCCCTTACCTTTGTCTTCTTTCTTATATGACAATTCAGAAGACCAGATAGTTGGTCACCCATGAGTATTTCTTTCTCAATATTGATTCTAAAATAGAGTCTTTTACTCTTTTGAAAATTAAAACTATCCCTGTCAGTGTGGCCCACTTTAGAAGGCCTGCAGTGACTGATGTGGAATGCCCTTGAATTTCTCTATGAAGCATGTTGGACTAGAGATACTGAAGTAATCCAAGAAGGACCATTGTTGACGAGGAAGGTAGTGTGGATGTCAGTTGGGCTAACACTTGCTATAGCCAGGTCAGGTATTGTTTTTCTAACAAGGAGCTATGATCATACCAGAAAAATTATACATGTGAAGTGTCAACATCATAGGAGTGTTAAGGGTTCAATGTTTCAAGAGGGACACAAAAGGGAGACAGTTCCTGTTCTGTAAAGTATATTAGAGGCAATCAAAGTATTAATGCAATCCTGTAATGTTTATATGGGCAATTAGCTTTACTAGGTGAAGTGTAAAGTAAGACTTTTGTAAATAGTTTGAGAGCCTTAAAATAAGGAGACAACCATTCTTGGAATGTCCAATTAGATCCTTACCAGAAAGGAACTGAACTTCTGTGTACTTACATAGATGCTTCTCAACACACATCTCAGATTACAGGTCAGTGTATGTCTACTGTGGTCTCAAAGCGAGCAGAAAAAGGAAGGAGACCTTGGTGACTTCTGCTTTACATTTTTCAGTAATGAGAGCCAGGGATTTCACAGAACTGATCAAGTCATATCAAAGTAGCCTGCAGAAGAATTGCCCTTTATTTTCTGAGAAATGTGGCAAACCAGAGAGTTACAACAGCAAAAGGCAATGGATGTAATTAATCCCTAGCCTTCAAGAAAGGAAGGCAGAGGCAGGAGGATCACTCCAAGTTCCAGGTCAACCAGAGGTATGTGGCAAGGGGGTTGTCCCCAAAAAACTAAAAACAACAAGAGCAAAACAAAATAAACACACAAAAACAAAACAAAGAAGCACTTGCTTTGATCAAACCAGCACCTCGAACTTTGTGGCCTTTCATTCCTAATCTTATCATCACCCCTTCCTCACTCATACAATTGTAGGGTGTATCTCATAAAACATTTTACAACCTCATTTCCAAAGACATTCTTTGATATAAGAGAAATAAGTGGTAAGCTCATTTTATTTTTAACTTTCTTAATCCTTACATTTACAGACCTATAGATTACATCCTTTGAACACAAACAGTGTGACTTCCAAAGCTTCTGCGTGAGGTAGAATAAGACACAGAGATGTGTATCTTTCTTCATATCTGTACTCTGTTCTGTCTCTTTGAATCTCCTCTGCTTTATAAAACACAACTTTGCTTCATAATGGTCCTTCTTAAAGAAACATTTTCACTGCTACTCTGGTCCCCAAATAGAAACTATCTACCTGTGTGGACATTGTTATTCTGGAGAAATCTATGCTGTCATGGTATCAGTGTTTTTATTTTTTTAATCTGAATGGACTACAGATTGTACTTGTAGGAAAGATACGTCTGTGATACAAACCATGAGGACCAGTCTGACTTCTCTAGGCACAAATCCCACAGCCCTGTTCAGCCTCCCATATTACAGTCAGTTGCAGCCTCCCATATTACATACTCAGCTGCAGGAAGAAGGACGGGATCTGTGTATCTTCTGGGGCAATTAAAGCTGTGACTGAAGGAGCCAAAGACTTGGAGCTTTACACAGTTTGAGAATGGCTTTGCTGTTTCCAGGTAAATTCTGTTCCATTTTACCAATACAGTGTAAAAATATAACAAAACACATTTTACTCATTACTGGGCTCTCATAATGTGGGCAATAGGCACATACATAGTTCTTGAGCATTGTAAAAATATCTGATCGATGGTTTTGTTTTATTGATTCCTCTTGCTTTAGTATATAAAAGGACAATAATAACACTCCAGTTGCTGAAACCCTTTCTGATAGCATGGAAGTTTGCAAATATTGATAAAATAATTTCATCAACATTGTAAAATCACTCAGGCAATAAACAGTACCCGGGAATGCCTTGGGGAGGCAGTTGCAGCTACATGGTTAGCTGATTGTTTTTAACCTTAGCCTCCAGCTGTCTAACGCCACACATTATTCCAAACACTAAAGCCGTCATCACCATTTTCTACTAGCATTGGCTAGGTAAAAGATACTTTCCATTTTTTCTCTATAAACTACTTGTTAAAAGTTTTTTCTAGGGGTTTATCTCGATCATATTTAGTTAACCAAGGATCAGTCTCATTACTTGAAGGCAAGATCCTCTGCCTGGTAACAACTGACCATTCTGTCTCATAAGCTGGTCTGATTATATCTCTGTCTTTCCTTAGCAGATCTGTGGTGTTGGCCATCCTGATATTTTCCTCTGTGGCCTAATTCTCTTCATTAAATGGAGAATATGACAGAAATTACCACATAATATCAGTGCTATAAAAATATAAAAAAAATTATATTCTAAACTATTAGAGCATGTAGAACAATGGCTGTCATTGATGCAGTGTCAATAAATGCTATGCTTTTTTTTCCGACAGAAAAAATGTTTTTCTTTTTACTATTGCTGAATTTGAGAACATTATAAAGCAAAAGTGCCGTATATATTTATAAGAAAATATGTAAGTGTATACATACATGTATAATATTAAAAATATAAAATGCAGGAAAATGGATGGTTAGAATGTATAATATTAAGTAAGGTCACAAAATCTAAGAGAAAAATGTATATATTCTTTATATTCAGAATCTAGTCAATAACATATGTATATGTGTAAACAAATGTACATGTGGATACAGTATGACATTGTAGAAAAGAGAACAAGAAAGGCTCAATATTAGGGGATGGGAAAGGACTGTATGCAGGTAATGGACACTGTAGATGTAACCAACGGTCTTATTAAATAAGAAACACAGAGCCAATTCAGAGAAGAAAGTCAAGAGGTCAGAGCTAAGAGCCTCACCCTTCCTGATTCAGGGATCCTCTTCAGCCAAGAGAGCTCTCCGAAAAGGACCTACTTCCTTTGTGTATGTCTTTAAAGTCTTCCTGTTCTGCCTTCTCATTGGTTGTAAACCCAAACATGTGACTGCCTCGTCACTGCCTGAATGTACCGCCCTCCAGGTCCTTAAAGGTGTGCGCCACCACCGCCACGCACTTGCTATGGCTCTAATAGCTCTGACCCCCAGACAACTTTATTTATTAACATACAATTAAAATCACATTTCAGTACAAGTAAAATACCACCACAGGACACAGTTATGAAAAAGGATATAAAGCTAATTGTTTTTTATAATTCTAACTCTGTCATGAATTTTTCCTTCTTGGTGGAGAATTGTACATAAAATATATTCTATATTGAAAGTATAAAATCCAGAGTGAAGCCCCACAGCTTCTGTTCCAACTGACTATAGAAATTTCATTGAGTTGTTTAGTTTAGTCTGTAGGTCTGGTTAACTTTGATGTGCAACGTTTTTTATGTGCAACTTTTTAAATAGACATCTCACAAGTATTGCACATTTTTATGAACTTCTTATAAGTTTTTTGTGAGTTTGATAAGCCTCTCCAGATACCCCTCTTCCTTTTGAAGGAGAGGAAACACCTCTATAATACTCTGTCCCTCCAATAATCTCTAACATTCTTACTGGTCCTTTCTTCCATGACGGTCCCTGAGCCTTGGATGTATGATTGTGCTCTTTCATTTGGGGCTGAGAATTGGGACGATATGTCTCAAGAGCAGTCACTTATTCTCCCAAGTTTGACTGGTTATGAGTCTCCACAGTCACCACACACTGGAAAAAGTTTCCTTTCACGGCCAAGGGTGACAGCAGCAGTTGTTTATGAATATACGGATGAATCTTAGAAGGCAAGCTGATAGTCAAGCCCCACCTGTTTAACCAAACGACAGCAGTACCCTCCTCCCTACTGAGGTCTATGAATTCTCCAACTACTAGTTTGTACTTCGTAATGATGTAAACACATGGGTTTCCTTCTGTCGGCCTCTTCTCAAATCCAAGTAGAAAGTAGTTGATTGTACCCATTGTTCATGTTGTGAAACGACCAGCGAGAGGCATTGGTGGGTTTGGACCAAGGTGCCCTGCAGCAGGTGAGACAGGCCATGTGGGCGTGGCGTGGTGGAAAGTTACAAGGCAGACACAGCATCCATGTGGAAAGTTTTTATTATTAAAGAGAAAGAGAGACAGGGAGGGAGGGAGGAAGTGGGGAGAGAGAGAGGTTCGCCTCTACCTCTGGTGAGAGGTGGGGAAGAGAGAGAGAGAGAGAGAGAGAGAGAGAGAGAGAGAGAGAGAGAGAGAGAGAGAGAGAGAGAGAGAGAAGGAGAAGGAGTTTTTTAAAAGGGGACTTTACATAGGATGACGTCATGACGCTGGGCAGGCCCGAAATGGGTGGTTCAGAATATCAACACCCTTAATAGTCATGACACATTTGCACTGGAGGCACATATTGCCTAGCATGGTGGCAGTGTGTCACACTGGGTTCTTAACTGAGCACTACTATTGGTAACAGTTCTCCCTCTGCAGCCTAGTAGAATATATTAGCACCATAAAAGCCAGTCTTTTAGGGAAGGAGCTACCAGATCAGTTTCAGCTGGATTGTAGGATGTTCTTAAATTAAAGCACGCAGTGTCTTCAGCCTCAGGAACTTACCATCTAGTTCTGTCATTCAGCCAGTAGCAGTGACAGTAATCTCCTGTTTTGTGTTGTCTCTTGGCCTCCTGGTCAATAATTCACAGGGAGGTAACCAACTGTGACATTGGAGCCATGTAACTGCTCGTCCCCAACTCACCCTACTTGTGTCAAACCGTGTTCGGGCCCTAAGTATGTTGTATCACTCCTCGGGACTCCATTTCTACTTATCCAAGACAGAGGAATAAACAAGTCAATGAAATGGTCCCATTCAACTCCAATGAGTTTACTGTGATTGTTTACAAGAGCAAAGTGATTTGGGCGGCCATAGAACGGAAATGCCACTCTAGCATGGGTGGATGGGCACTACAGCTTCATCACAGAAGAATCTCCTCTTCCTCAGCAACTACTTATTATTCATATAGCCTTCTGGAGCTGTTTCCTCAGCCTTGTTACTCTCCTGAGTCTAATTGGCTTTATGAGCCCTTCCTCTCCCTCTGAAGGAGTGTTTCAGTCTGGAATAAACAATGGCAGAACATATGAATTGACCTTGAGCAACCTAGAGTGGCAAGTTACAAGAAAGGAATTTCAGTCTTGCGCATTAGGAATCTGAGGAATTTTTTTGTTTTCTTTTTCTTGCTGTAACTTGAAATCAAGCTTACCTACTTGAAGTGATTGTTGTTCATTCAATTGTAAATAAGCTTAGTGAGTTGGTGCTTTCCTCTCTTCAGTCATAATACTGTTGCTCATCTGTTTCTTAGAGGGAGTCAATATTCAGAAATGACTTCACTATTACCTGCTGGGATCAAAAGTGGTCATTTTTAATAGTATTTTTTTAAATGATGAATTGGAAAATAAGAAAAGAACCCCATTGTTTCCTTGGTTCCAACAATTCCTTTTCCATGGACAACCAGCTGCAATTCCTGCGACCTTCTTCCTTGGTAGATGGCTATAAGCAAGCTGTAGAACTAAAGCAACGTGCCCTGGTTCTACTTCATGGGTTATTTTAATTTCCAGTGTGATGGGGGTACAGGAGTCGCTTTCCCATGTATGATCATTTCCTTCTTAGACAATGAAGAAACAAGCTGTGGGTTTTGCTGCAAAGAGAAGCAAAACCTAGTTCCTGAGAACTCAAAACTTCCAGAATTTTGTTTATTTTAATTTTTTTAACCTCAAAAACAATAAATGCTTCAAACACCTGACTGCAAAAAATACTTGATGGATATTTTCATTTTCAATTTCTGATAAAATTTGTTTCACAGTAAGGTGTGGACTCAATATAGAAACCTTTTCTTTTGTTTATGACATTTTTACACCTACAGATATTTGTAGACACATGGACAGATGATTGTTTTTCTGAAATTATCTCAGTAAAAACACAAAAAAAGCACCAGAGAATAATGTGTTTCAAAGTGAAAATTTCAAAATATAAGGCTGCTTCTTAAATAAAACCTTCATATATTTCAATAAATTTCCCTTTCATTTATTAATATGTTTAAGAAATTCAACTGATTGCTCAATTATCACTTAAATTTAGAAATTTTCCTTTCAAAAAACCATGTTAATTTTGCTAGAAGGCAAACCATGACAGTTTAATAGGTTCAGGAAAAAAATACTTGAAAATGAGAAATATTTTGTTTTCATGTAAAATAGAATCTCATCAACACATGTGTTCTTGCAATTAATTAGTGTGAAATTTGATGTTAAATTCTGGGTTCTCAACAAGGGTAGGGCTTGATTTCTTTATAGCAAATGCTACTTAGTCACATGAGCTGTTTTTCTTTACTTTGTAAAAATAATGTTGAAAAGCTTAGAATGGCTTTTTCTAGAAATATTAAAAATGTACTTTTCTTAAAATTTATTGTATACAGGTCTGACTTCTATGATTTTTGATGCTAAATTAATTAATATTACTACATATTTTGAAATATAATGTCTAAACACAAATGTTTGTATCGCCTCAAGGGAAAAGATGTTATAAGTACTTGGATGATCAAGTACTTAACAGTTAAAAATATCTGAAGATCATATGAAATAAGTCTCCTTTCTTAGTTAGGGTTTCTATTGCTGTGAAGAGATACCATTGTGGGATGACTCATCCCTAACCAGCTTGAGACAAGCTAGATAGCCCAAACAAGTAAAAAAGATACTTTCTGAGAGCCAGCCTTGGTCAGCCTAAGGGTCTTAGTAACAACAGCTGAAACATGATCTGGAGATGACCTGGACCAATGAGAGGCAGCCATGTTACACCAGCTGATGCATATTCATCAGACCTTCCCCCAGGGTGGGGTAGAGGGTATATAAGGCTTGCCTCTTCCTGAATAAGCTGAGCTTGTTGTTTCGACATTCTCCCGGAGTCTGTGTGGTTTGACTCTGCGCCTACTTGGCCCCCACCCCCAAAGGGAACAACAGAAAGGACCCTGCTGCACACCAGGACCATGGCAACTCTTATAAAGAAAACATTTCATTAGGTGGCTTACGTTTTCAGAGGTTCAGTCCATTATCATCATGATGCAACATGGTGGCATGCAGGCAGACATGGTGCTGGAGAAGTAGATGAGAGTCCCACATCTTGACTTGAAGGCAACAGGAAGAGGTCTGAGACACTGGACATGGCTTGAGCATATCTGAGACTTCAAAGGCCACCTCCACAGTGACATACTTCCTCCAACAAGGATGTAAGTACTCCAACAAAGCCACATCTCCTAATAGTGCCACTCCCTTTAGGGGACATTTTCTCTGGAACTACCACACCTTTCCTCTTTTCCGTCATGATATAGTCATGGGATAAATAGCTGATTATGCAACAACAGTTATCATGTGTTTTAAATATGTGGGAGCTTATTGTGTATTCATTTATTTATATTCTGTTGGACATCAATAAATTTATTACAATCACATAAATTTCACATGAAGAGTAGATCCATACTTTTTGACATTCTATTAATTACCAGCAGTTAACCAGTGTGAAAATAATTCCAAAAATGTGCTTCTGATTCACATGTACCTTTCAGGCTCTAAGAGTCTTCCCTCTTAATATCAGATAGATTGTTGACACTAGGCATTGTATGCGTTCTATATCTGCTATGTTATGACAGAGTTCTTTGAGAAGTGTGACCTGTCCATTTGAGTTCTAACTAAAAATGCTTCACTGTAAATAGAATGATTTTATATAAGAAGCTTGTTAACATTATTTCAGTCGTATAGTAATTGAAAGTAATGCTAAAAATTAAATATGAAGTTATTCCCTACCATGTCCATATGGCAACGGGAAACTGAATTTCTGCCTTTAACAGCTTTTTCATCCCACCTTTATTTTTGTTTGTTAGTTTCCTGTAATTGTAGAGTGAAATCTGCACATGGTCACTGTGGCAGTATTCATAAAGCATACCCAGTACTCTGAAATGATTGAGAAATGTTAATCCTGTGCTCATATGTGGTCCCGTGGGATGATCTCAGCTAACTCAGGGTGTACTTGGACATGGTTTCTTTTTTTTTTTTTAATCTGTGAGAATGTCTTAACAAAGAGAAAGTATCTATTAGTTTGCTTGGGATGTTATAATAAAATATCACAAACTAAATTGCTTAAAATAATGTGTTCTATCAGGGTTGTAGGAATTAAAAGTCTGATATTAGATGTCAACAGAGAGACTGTATGAGCAGGAAGACCTGAACTTGGATTCCCAGGACCGCTGTAAACAGTGGGGGGAGTAGCAAAGTAAACGTCTGACTCCTGTGACGGGGAGGTAAAGACAGGAGGTACTGAAGAATTTTGGTCAGCCAATCTAGCTAAATCTGGTGAATTTCCATTTCAGTCTCAATAAAAACAGTGAAGATACTCATTGACTTATGGTGCCCATAAGCACTTCTCTATAAGCTCTCTCTCTCTCTCTCTCTCTCTCTCTCTCTCTCTCTCTCTCTCTCTCTGAGTATCAGTACAGCCTTACTTCTTCTGATGCTGATAAAGAGCCTCCCTTGACTTTGCATATGTCTGGTGCTACTGATCATTCTGGAATAATTTATGGAGGCATTAACTCCAAAATTGGCTTTGATAGTCACATGACCCTCTTCCCTGTGAGTGTCTGTGTTTTCATAAGTATTTCTTTTTTAGCCTCAAAGTATTTTACGCATATATTTCAAATAACAACTAAAATGTATTTATACCTATGTAGAATATGTTGTTAAAATACTTATAGATTCTGCAATGCCCAATCGAATCAATTAACTTGCACAATATCTCACATAGTCACCATTTGTATTGAAGAAACAAGTACATTAGAAAGGTACTTGGCTTTTCAAGGGCTTGGGATATATTTTCATGAAGGAAATGCAATTGTTCATGTTAAAATTATATTCTAAACTATGTAGTTATACAAAATTGGTATCAAAATATCATGGAAATGAGATC
This sequence comes from Peromyscus californicus insignis, assembly GCF_007827085.1. Taxonomy (NCBI): domain Eukaryota; kingdom Metazoa; phylum Chordata; class Mammalia; order Rodentia; family Cricetidae; genus Peromyscus; species Peromyscus californicus. Next base: position 6,843,179 of record NW_026294514.1, on the reverse strand, counting down.
TGTATAGAAAAAGTTCTAAGAAAAATATACTTTTTAATATTTTCAAAAATCCAATATATTGTTAATAGTAGTCAATTAAGATATACAATAGATGTCTTAAACTTCTTCCTGTCTGAGTGAAATTTCTCAGCCTTTGGTCTGTATCTCCCTGCTAGGCTTCATCAACCTTTCTACTCTTTCTTCCGGACTCATCTCTTTTATATTTTGCATACAGAGGGATTATATGGTCTTTTTCTTTCTGTGACTGTCTCATTCTAATTAATAAAACATATTCCATACCTCTCCACACTGTCAAAGACGATAAGCCCTCCTTTTGAAAGAGGCTTAGAAATCTTGGTCTCTGCTATAACCAGTTTTAAATTTTATTAGGCTTCTCTTTTAAAAATATTTTTATCTTGTCACAAGACTTTTTTTTTTAAATCATCTAAAATGAAAGAGCACATGCCTATCATTGACAATTGCCTTTCCTCCTTTCTTTCCATACAATTCTCATCACCGTCTGAGACAGTGCCTGTGGTGTGTGCTGTATGTGCTGTGCAGGGTTGTGTGTGCCCAACACAGTGCCTGTGGTGTGCGCTGTATGTGCTGTGCAGGGTTGTGTGCGCCCAACACAGTGCCTGTGGTGTGTGTTGAGTGTGCTGTGTATGCCTGACACAGTGCCATAATGTGTGCTGTATGTGCTGTGTGGGGATGTGTGTGCACATGTGGAAGCCAGAGAAGACTTCATTTGTCTTGATCTAACTCTCTCTGCTTTATTCACTTGGGACAAGATCTCTCAGTGAAGCTGGAGCTAGTCTAGAGGCTGGCAAACCCAAATTATCTTCCTGTCCCTGTCCTCCGACACTGAGGTTACAAGCCTGGGTGGCCAGAAACACTTTTTTCTTCATGAGTTCTGGGCATGTGAACTCAGGTCCTCGTGCTTGTGAGTAAGTGCTTTTACCCACATAGGCATTCTGTACCCCTTGGCGTTGTATTTTTATTGCTTACAGAATTTCTTCTTTCTTTTTTTATAATAACATATATATAATAAATATATACATGTATATATTTAAAGATTTATTTATTATGTATACAAGTGTTCTACCTGCATGTATACCTGGAGGCCAGAAGAGGGCGCCAGATCTAACTACAGATGGTTGTGAGCCACCATGTGGTTACTGGGAATTGAACTTAGGACCTCTGGAAGAGCAGCACTGCTTTTAACCTCTGAACCATCTCTCCAGTCTGAATTTCTTCTTTCTTACACCATTACAAGAGGTAGAGTCCCTGAATGAACCTGAGACAAATAGAATTTTTGATGTTCAGAAATCTATAGGACTGAAAATCTGGAGATTTTCACAGAGTAGTTTTTGTTATCTTTCAAAGATTGTCTCTAATACAAATGATGTGATTGTAAGCAAACAAAGGAAAATTTTATCAACTGCACAAAAAGAAGTAAAGTTAATAGGAGCAGAAAATGAAGCATATTTCAGCCAGCTGCTTTGATACAGGGCTGGTATAAGTCCAGACTCTCAGCTATTGTATTTGAAGGCTTCTTCATAACCAACTATTTTTAACAACAGATGACAATGCAAAGCTTACAGCATCTTTTTCAGAGTGGTGCTTATTTGGATCCATTTCCTGTTACAGTGGTTTGGTGCATTGTAGAGAGCTGATTTCAACTCTGTTACAGAATCAAGAAAGAAATGTTCAGAGAGTTAGTTACTGATAGGCTCAGAAAAGCCAAGCTGGCCAGACTCTAGTGACATTTATAATGGCATGGGAAGAATGTAGAAACTCTGTTATAGTTTCTTCAAAGTAATTTTCAAATGCAAATACAGGTGCTAACAGATCCCTGTTTCTATGAGATAGTCAATTTTCTTACCCCACACTCATCTATTTTTATAAAAAATGAAATATAGGTCAGAAAGTGTTTGTTAACAGTTACCATGACTAATTCACTCTCAACTCTAACCCAAATATTCCCATTTTAGAACTATGAAGGGGAAGATGATGAGAACTGAGTTATTTCTGAAATGTAAAACACAAATTTACCTGAATTTATCTAGATGTTTTTATGCTAGAGAGTTCAGAGCTTTAGTTTTGAATATTTGGTGTTGAGTTTTCCCTAACAATGATGCTACAGGAGAAATTAGTTCTTTGGTAGGATTAAACTTAAAATTGTTTTGGTGACATATTATTGAAATATATGCTCCAAATGTTTGTGTTAGTATTGATTTTTAGATCATTAAGAAAACAAACAAACAATGCACCACCATGCTATATCCATCCACTTCTTTTTTGCTTAGATTAACTATGCAAATGTTAAAGTTTATAATGCCACAAAGCTGATTTCAGTAATGCTTGAATATAACTTAATATTTTGATATATCTGTTTCCAAAATTATAAGCTTACTTATTGGTATAAATGGTATGGATATTAATAAACAAAATATTTAACATATGTAGGACATAAAGCTCTGACAGAAATTTTTCAGAATGAATTTACACTTACCTTTAAATATTAATATTTAAGTCTTATAAGATCCATTGTAATCTTGTGGGTGGCAGGTGTACTTTAGAACTGTAGTTTTTACATTTCTGCTTAATGTATCTACTTTTCATAATGTCAAAAGTTCTCTATTTAATCTAGAATCAATAGTCTGTACTTCATCATAACATGTGTATCTATTCTAAAAATATCCGACTGATAATTGTGTTTCATTTAAGTTTTATAAGGATTCAAAGGGAGGAGTACACAAGTAGATGACACTTAGAATTAGTTGTTGAAGATGTGTTTCCTTTTCCCTAGTCTTAGAATCATGAGCTCTGCTTCCTTTTGAAACTAATACCTGGGTCTGTGTGGAACTCATATGCTTCAGGGGCCTGCATTTTGTATGATCTGTTTATTGTGTCCATCTATCCCTTTAGCAACTACCCCATCACATTTTCTGGAAGGTAATTTGAATTGTAGTATGAACAGGGTATGTCTAAGCATTTGCCAAATTCTGTTATGGGTGGGTCTGTGCAATATTAAACAATGATATGAGAACATGGTATTTTGCACATAAAAAGTATTGATAAATATTCTAAATTACCTCCTTGGAATCTCAAAGTGCAAGTTTACATGGGAAAGTTTCTGCCAGTGAAGGAAGGAATGAGTTCTATGTTGTTTTACAGTTAAGCAAGTCAACTTCTTTGCTAGGGAGTACAATCTGGCCCTGTCTATTCCTGTTCCTGAGTAGACATTTCTCTTTACAACAGCTTAAGAGGGACCAACATCTATTGAGAGAGAATGATGGAGCATATCTAGACAATGCCAGAATGTAGAAATCTTTCTATCCTTCCTCAGACTCTTTCTCTGAATTCCCTATAAGTGAACAATGCACAGATTTTTCAGCTAATGTTACAAAATGTTCTTACGGTGTGTGTGCATGTACTATTATAGGCTATTATGTCATCAGGGATCCAATTGGTGCTGGATCACAGAAAATATTATAAAGCGTTTAAGACTTATTGGATATCCATCAAAAGCTTTGTTTCATTAAACAAGGTCTTGCTCTATAGTACCAGCTGGTTTTGAAATCATAGTCCTCCTGTCTCTTCTTTCTGAGTGCTGGGAATACATTAATATCTATGCATCCTGTGCCAAGCTAACCAAAAGCTTTCAAAGGGAAGGTACTTTAAAAACATCTTTGCTGCAAAATTCAATGAGGTAGTAGGACAGAGGTGGTGTGGGAAGTAGAATATGACCCAAATTTATGATGATTAATCCCAGTGGGAATGTTAAGGTCCTAAAGTGGGATCATAGCTATGGAAATGATTGGAGAAACACATAATATACTTTACAGACTTGGAAAAACACATTTGTGAAAGGTTTTATTGAAGAAAATAGAGAGAATAGTTATGTGGTATCAAAAATATTTTCTAGCTTTGTGTCAATAATTGTGATTTATTTTATTTTGAATAAAAAAGTAAGTGTTGCAGAGGACTGGAGAGCTAAGTTTTATTCTAGTCACACTTATACAATGTGGCGAAGCCACTGTAATAAATTGTCACTTGCTGAGGTTGCCTGAGGGCATTCTGAAGTGCCCATTTATTGCAGATAGGCTCCTTGCTTCTCTGTTCTCTGACGGCTTTAACAGTTTCCCTGCTTCTGTTCACCCACCAACAAATTTTCAACAAAAAATTCATTTAGTCACTATTAGAGAAAAATCAGGACAAAATGACTGCAAAGAAAAACAAAGCAACAAAAGCATATGACATAACTCTCCAACAATTTCTGCCCCCACATGAGTCAGCTTGTCATTATAACAATTAAGATACTAAGCTTACTCAGGGGCAAGGCCATCTGGGCACATAGTCTAAAGGTTTCAGCCTATTGTCAGTTGGCTCAGTTGCTTCTTGGCCCACAGTAGGTTAGGATTTCATGATCAGGAGTGTGTGGCAGAGCCCACTCACTTCATAGCCAAGAAATAGGAATAATAAAGGGATAGGCTTGAGATCCCACTATCCCCTGATTGGGCATGCCCCAATCCCTGAAAAACCTCCCATGGGGTCATACTTCTTCAAGTCAACCTCTGAAGAGCACCACGATTAGAATTTACTTATAGCACGTGGGCTTTGGTTGAACATTTATGATCCAAACTCCAGCAGTTCATAAATAAAACCTAGCAAGTACCCCTTGCTAATAACCCAAGGGCTGTTCCTGGCAGGTGAACAAGTAGGCTAATGGTAGATCCCTGCCTCTACTTCTACTCTTTCAGATACAATTCCCCTTGATCTCATCCCTAGCTCTGTAGCAGGAAACCTGCCATGATATCTCTTTCCTCTCTGACCTCACCCCTGGAGGACCACAAAAATCTTTTCCCCAAACCTTCCTTCCCCCAACTCATCCCATTATCTTGGCCTCCAACACCAGCAGACATATGTTGGAAACACACTAGCTGATCAGGCCAGGAAATTGAGTCCATAGAAAATTTCCTGCAAGGTAGCACACAGCCACCACACTTCTCTAAATTACAGGGAGGAAGCAGAGACCAAGGAGCAAAGCACTCACCTGACAGAAAACAAAACAAAACAAAACAAAACAAAAAAAAAAAAGTAGATGTCATCACTTAGACCTGTAATCATCCAAATTTTATATGCCTAGACATGAGCAAAAAACAGGCAAGCAATAACAGCCAGGACAATATGTCTCCACTTAAGGCCAACAACCCTACCACAGCAGACACTGATTATCCAAACATGTCTGAAGTTCAAGAGGAAGACCTAAAAAGAGCCTATAGGAAGATGATAGAGGTGCTTAAAAAATAAATTAATAAATCCATTAAAGAAATCCAGGAAAACACAAATAAACAATGCAAGAAAATGAATAAAACATTTCAAAACATGAAGATGGAAGTAGAAACAAAGAAAATCTAAACTAAGGTAATGTTGAAAATGAAAATTTGGAAATTCAGTCAAGAACTATAGAGGAATGCTCACCAAGAGATGACAAGAGATGGAAGAAAGAGCCTTAGGGCATTGAGGATATGATAGAAAAAAAATAGATACATTGGTCAAAAAATGTTATATCTAAAAATTTCCTCACACAAAACATCTGAGAAATCTGGGACACTGTGAAAAGACCAAATCTAAGAATAATAGGAATAGAGGAAGGAGAAGAAACCCAGGTCAAAAGCCAGAAAAAAAAAGAAGAAGCCTATAAAAGTACGAAACACATAAAGAACACCCCATGGATTTGACCAGAAAAGCAAGTCCCCTTGCCACATAATAATAAAAATGCTAAACAGATCAAACTGAATAAAGCATAGATTATTAAAAAACAAAAACTGCAAGGGAAATGGACCAACCAATATACAAAGGCAGACCTATTGCACCTGACTTCTCAATGGAGACTCTAAAAGCCAGAAGGACCTGGACAGGTGTGCTGCAGACTGTAAGAGACCACAGATGCTAGTACAGACTACTACTATACTCAGCAAAACTCCCAATCATCATAGATGGAGAAAATAAGATATTCCATGATAATACTTTAAATTTAAGCAACATTAACTTATAAATCCAGCCATGGAGAGGGTGCTAAAAGAAAAACGCCAACCTAAGGAGGTTAACTACAAACATGAAAACACAGGGAATAAATAATCCTGACTACCAAAGTTAAAAGAAGGAACATACACACACACACACACACACACACACACACACACACACACACACACACACACACAATCACCACCACCACCACCACCACCACCAATAACGAAATACCACAACCATTGGTCATTGATGTCTCCCAATATCAATGGTCTCAATTCACTGATAAAAACGCACAGACTAAAAGAATAGATGCAAAAACAGGACCCAATCATTTGCTGCATCCAAGAAACACATCTCAATATCAACGACAGAATTTAGCATGGGGTAAAAAGCTGGAAAAATATATTCCAAGCAAATTGACTTATGAAACAAGCTGATGTAGCCATTTTAACATCTGACAAAACCATCTGACTTCAAACCCAAACTAGGCATAAGAGATAGATAAGGACACTATATACTCATTGAAGGAAAAATCCACCAAGATAACATTTCAATTCTTATCCTCTATGTGGGATACACAAACTCATGCATGTTTGTAAAAGAAACACTACCGAAGCTTAAATAACATATTGACCCTATCACACTGATAGCAGGAGACTTCACTATCCCACTCTAACCAATGAAAGGTCATCTCGACAAAAGCTAAATGAAGAAATGTTAGGTCTAGAAGACATTATAAACCAAATGTACCTAACAGATATTTATAGAATGTTTCACCCAAGTACAAAAGAACATACCTTCTTCTCTGAACCTCGGGGAACTGGGTCAAAAATTGACCACATACTCAGACACAATGCAAATCTCAACAGACAGATACAAGAAAAGTGAAATATCACCTTGCATCCTAGATAGGATGCACCACCATGGATTAAAGCTGGATTTCAACAACAGAAACAACAGAAAGCTTATACATATATGAAAAATGAATTGAATAAAAAATGGGACAAGGCAGAAATAAAGAAATTAAAAACATTTTAGAATTTCAATAAAATGAATATACAACATACCCAAACTTATGGGACACAATGAAAGTGGTGCTAAGAGACCAAGTTCATAGCAGTAAGTGCCCATAAAAATAAAAATAAATAATGAAACAACACAAACAAACAAGAAAACAAAATCACTAGAGAGATCTCATACTATCAACTTAACAGTACAACTGTGATCTCTAAAATGGTTGTTTTCAACCTGTGGCTTCCTACCTCTTCAGGGGCCAGAAAACCCTTTCATGGGGGTTGCCTAAGATCATCAGAAAGCTCAGATATTTATAGTACTATTTATAAAAACAGCAAAATTACAGTTAAGAAGTATCAAAGAAAATACTTTTATGGATGGGGGTCACTACAACATGAAGAACTGTATTAAAGGGTCACAGCATTAGGAAGATACTACTACTGTAGAACAAAAGGAAGAAATCACACCCAAAAGTTGTAGCTGGCAAGAAATAATCAAACTCAGGGCTGAAATCAATAAAATAGAAACAAAGAAAGAAATACAATGAATCGAGGAACCAAAGAGTTGGTTCTTTGAGAAAATCAATAAGATTGGCAAACTCTTATTGAAATTAACGAAAAGGTAGAGAGAGAATACTCAAATAACAAAATCAGAAATTAAACGGGGGGATGTAGCAACAGACATTGAGGAAATCCAGAGAATCATAATGATATACTTTAATAATCTGTCCTCCAACAAATTGGAAAATCTAAAAATGTCACAACTAAAAAAAAAAAAAAACAAACAAAACCCATGGCCAGATGGTTTTGCACAGAATTTGACCAGACCTTCAGAAAACAGTTAACACCAATATTCCTCAAATTATTTGAAAAATAAAAACAGAAGGAACATTACCCAGTACATCCTATGAGGCCACAGTTACCCTGATGCTCAAACTACATAAATACTCAACAAAGAAACAGAATCACACTCCAGTTTCCCTTATGAACATAGATGCAAAAGTACTCAATAAAATACTTGTGCACTGAATCCAAGAACACATGGAGAAGATCACCCACCATGATCAAGTTGACTTTATCCCAGAGATGCAGGGATGGTTCAACATACCAAAATCAGTAAATGTAATCCACCATATAAACAAATTTAAAGAAAAATCCCACATGATCATCTCATTAGATGTTGAAACGGTCTTTGACAAAATCCATCACCCATTCATGATAAAATTCATGATTAGGACTCTAAGGGAAATATTTCAACATAATAAAGGCAGACTACAACAAGTCCTTAACCAACATCAATTTAAATGGAGAGAAACTCAAGCAATTCCACTAAAACCAGGAATAGTACAAGGTTGTCTATTCTCTCCATGCCTATACAATATAGTACTTGAAATTTTAGCTAGAGGAGTATAACTGAAGGAGATCAAGGGGATACAAATTGGAATGGAATTAGTCAAAGAATTTTTTTTTTTTTTGCAGATGATATGCTAGTGGGAGGGTAAACTTATACAGATACTTTGGAAATCAATATGGAAGTTCCTCAGAAAGATGGGAATCCATCTATCTTGAGACCTGGCTATATCACTCTTGGGCATATAGCCAGAGGACACCTCATCCTACCACAAGAACACTTACTCAACCGTGTTCATTGTTTTATTCATAATAGCAAGACACTGGAAACAACCTATATGTCTTACAACAGAAGAATGGATAAATAAAATGTAGGTCATTTGCACAATGGATTATTACTCAGCTATTAAAAAGTGACATCATGACACTTGCAGGCAAATGGATGGAACTAGAAAAAAAATCATCCTGAGTGAGGTATCCCAGACCCAGAAAGATATAGTATGTATTTGCTTATACCTGGATATTAGTCATTCAATAAATGATAGCCAAGATATAATCCATAGACCCAGAGAGGTTAGGCATAGAGGAAAGGACTGGGGGGCACATGGATCTCAGTGGAGGGGGAATGGTGAAATAGAACAAGCTTTATGGGTGGACTGGAGCCAGGGTCTGGGGGCAGAGACCATAACTGGAGGATTAGGTGGGAAGGGGAGGGGAGATAGGGTTGAGATAGGGAATGATGGGAGAATTAGCTAGAACTGAAGAACATTTGAGGGATGGTAGGAAACCTAGTGCAGTGGAAACCTCCTAAAATATATGAAGTCCATCCTAATGAAGTCTCCAAATAACGAGGGAGATGGAGCCCCTATTGGCTATCTCTTGTCACCAAGTGAAACTTCCAGTACTAAGGCTGGATTTCCTCCAATTGAGCTGTTGGTCAAAGGGGTCCCATGAAAATCCCCAAACAACCCAGGCTGTGTCCAAGGCAATAGGTTGCTCTTCACCAACTTTCAGCTACCCACATTGCTGAAGAAACACCCACACAACTAATTGAACATGGAGAGGTTGAGCTAGTGCTTACATAGAACCTTTCCCCCATGTTCTAGTGTCAAAGAGAAAAGTAGTCACCAACCAAGCCACAAAATCTGTCCTGCCTGCAAAATATGCTAAGGCAGTGATAGCACAAACCTTGTGAGAGCAACCAACCAATGTCTGATTTGACTTAAGGCTCACCAATCCATATCTGTCACTGCTTGGGTGATCAAGAACCAAAGTCTAGATACCCCAGAAACCTAGGGTAAAACCAAATACTATTAGTCTGATAAGGCAAGCAAACAAACAAACAAAAAGGCTTAACAAAATGATAATATAAAATCATTAGATAATCTACTGTTTTCATAGATCAGTGCCTTATTCAGCCATCATCAGAGAAGCTTCCTCTTTCAGCAGTTGGGAACAAATACAGACCAACAGGGAGACATTATGCAAATACCTTGGAACACATAGTTCTAACTGAGATAGCTCCATCAAACCCCTCCCCTCAGAGCTGAAGGAACCCCTCAGAAGAGGAGGCAGAAGGAGTCCAGGAGACAGTGGGATGAAGGACACCAGTGGAACAAGGCTCTCTAAAAAAGTTGAGGAAAACTCATGTGAGCTCACAGAGACTGAAGCAGCCATCACAGGGCCTACAGGGGGTCTGCACCAGGTCCTCTTCCTATACTATAGCTTTCAGTTCAGTATTTTTATGAGACTCCTGAATATGTGAACAAGTGGACCTTTGATTCTTGTGCCTTTTTTGGGGGCTCCTTTCTTTTCTGTTCTTTGTCTTGTCCAATTTAGATGGTTTTTGTTTCCTCTGGTTGTATTTTATTTTGTTACATATATTTTAAAGCTAACAAAGGGATAATTAGTTTCCTCCAGAGATGAGCTCTTATATAAGTTGTCTAATCTCAAGTGCTCAATGATGGACATGTGTACATATAAGCAATGCTAAATAGACTCATTTTTTATAAATACATGTGTGCATATATGTCCATATAACAATAATATATATAAAATCTTAAATAATAATTTAAAAACATCATGATCACGAATCGGGGAGGGAGACGTAGGAGCCACAGGAGGAGTTAGAGTGGAGAGAACCAGGAGTGATGTAGATGCAGCGATCACACATGAATTTCTCAAAAAAATTTAATGCATGAGAATGTTTACCAGGACAGGATACATGACTGCTGTTTGAAGCTGAGAACATTTGATTTGTTATAGGGAGTTCTGATGGACAACTAACACTTTTGGAAAGTACTTCTACCTGTCTCTAAGTAATTCCACTTTAAGTCAACATAAGATCATTTTTTTCAGATATAAATCTGTCCTATCTGCATTATTCTTGAAGTTTATTTTTGACTTTACTTTGTTTTGCTTGATTTTTTTCATTAAAATGTTTCATGCAAAAAAAAAAAAAAAAGACAAGGCATAAACACCCTAATGAAAGGATAATTGATTCCTACACAGAGGTCTATTATATTCTCTTTCTTCAGGGGTGAGTCCTGCTCCTGTTCCTTTGGCTCTGGCTTGTCTCTGTGCAATGTGTTAAGAATTCTCTCTGTGAAACAAGCAGACAAGAAATGTTGACCTGGTCATGGTGTCTTTACAGCAATACAATAGTAATTAAAACAGGTAACTTATCTATAACATTACATTAAATGAAGAGGCTATCTTATTAAGTCCATGGGTATTTCAGGTGAAGTAGCTGAAATATTTAAAAAAGGAATTAAAATCTAAACACTTGAACTCTAGGAAAAGAATGCATTTTTAGAGGGAAACAGGTTTTGTGGTAAGGAACAAAAGTGGCCCAAAGCAAATTTTCTTACAATTTTTACAGGGATAGTCTTGTTGATGTTACATCTAAAGCCAGATTCTGAATTCGGAAAAATAACTGGATTACTATAATAGTGAGGATGAAACAACCAAGAAAATGCATTCATATACCCACACAAAGAAATTAAATGCTGCTTCCCAGGTATTTCCTAGAACTTTCTCTGTGTGTTGCACCATTGTTATTGTCTCCTTCAAAACACACACACATACACACACACACACACACACACACACACATACACACACACACACACCACACAAAACACACATACACCACACAGAAACTACACACATATATTATATTCACACCATACACATACATATGCTATATCGAAACCACACACACACACACACACACACACACACACACACACACACTGCAGACACACACTCAAACACACATACACCACACACACATGCACATTCACACACAGACACACACACATTCAACACATACACATGCACCACAAAGAGACCACACAAATATATACACACCACACATACACACACAACACATACACCACACAGAGATCACAAACACACACACCACACACACATACACATACCACACATCCACTCACATACACATACACCAAACACAGACACTCACAGATACACATAAAACACCACATACACACACATATACACCACACACACTCACACATATACACACTCACACACACAATCACCACACACATACACACTACACACACACACCACACAGACACCACACGCACACAAATACACCATACACACACACCACACACACACATACACCACACGCACACACGCACACATGCTGCATGCACATCAAACGTATACACATGCACACATACACAAGCTCACTCACACACATACACACGTCACACACACTCACACTCAAATACACATAAACTACACATATGCTCACTCACACATTCATACACATATTCACACATATACACTACCCATACATCACACACACATATAGACACCACACACTCTCATAGACACATACAGCACACAGAGATCACACACACATACACACACCATACCACACCACACCATACTAGTTCTGCTTTTTGAACTGTCTGTGATTTTTCCAGCTTGGATATTACACAATGATGGCCCAGGGTTCAGTTCAGGGGTCTTCTCTACCTTTCCTGAGCAAAACAGGGTAAGAAGGCCTCGGTTCCTTCCTTTTGCACTCTGGGCATAGTTTAACCATCCCATTTCATCTAGTCCAAGGACACAGATGACATTTCACATAACATCTAGACAGATCTGTGTTTCTTAGTCTTCCCCTGAGGACTGTAAGATTTCATTTCCATTGGATATAACACAGTGTCTACTATATGAAACAGAAGTGCCCACCCAGAATCCAGAGTCAACTGAATAGAAGTTTCTAGGAACCCTCTGGTGGGGTAGGAGTCATGGCATCTGGAGAGGAGACTACAGCAGAGGCCTTCTCAATTTATATGCTAATGGATAGTGAATAGTTCTCACGTGCACTTTCTTTTAAGATTCATGAGTTTGTTCACTTGTTCACTCAGCAAAAATATCCAACATTTCCATTGCTCCAGACATTTTAAAAGGCAGGAGATAAATATGATACAGGATAGATCTGCAAGACCCTTGAAAAGTTGTAAAAGGAAACATGAAGTACAAATTCCAATGAAAACAAGAGGAAGGAAAAGAAAGAAAAATGTTCAGAATCACGTGACACTTCAACACAGAATGTGTGCTCTCAGTTTGGCCTGCTGGGTTGTGGCGCTTGTCCACCAGCTTACTGACAGGCCGGCCGAGCAGAGCTTCATAGCCTTTCTGGGCCTCAGTTTGCTCCTCAGGAAGAAAAAGCCACTTCTAGTACACATGTTATTGCTTTGATTTGAATATTATACAAATTAGTCTCCAGTAAAGTTGTTTTAGCCACTTCTTGTGGGGGATCTAAATTATCTCCCTGCACCAGTGGAATTATCCTGCCAATGAACAGCAAAATATTTTCAGGCTTTTAATATGTATGGCTATTTTATTTTAAAATTATTGTACCAATTTGTTTTTTAACAAAAACTCTTAATTAGTTTTCTTGCAGCCTTGCCAATATTTGCCTTTTGCTCATTTGGATGCAAAAAAAAAAAAAAAAAAAAGCATTTCATAGTCTTTAAAATTTGTGTAGACACAGTTGATGTGGTTCGGCATTGTTTCCTTCAGCCTGGCTTTATGTGTGCCTTCCTCTTTTGTGAATCATTTACACGGATTAATTTTCTCCTTTGGCAGAATGTGGGCAGAACCTAAAGAACTGATTCCAATAGCCCATTTAGCATTCCATAGTAGACGGTGAGCATTTCCTTCTTTCAAACAATTCCTTCCATGGCTCTCAACACTATAAACGCTCTTCTATGTCTCCTGTAGGCTCTGCTGGCTGCTCTCTCTGAGCTTCCATCGCGGGCTTTTGATTGCCGATGCTTTGTACTCTCTGCAGAGATCACTGCAGCTTGCCCAGGCTTCTGACTCTTATGCTTATGTCTCCACACCAGACGTGCTTTACTCCAGATTTATTTATTCCAAATCTGGGTGGTCACAACAGCAGCCAATTCTAGCATTTCCTAAACCAAATTCTTGATCCCTTCCCCTCCTCCATCCCTGCTCCTCTTACTATCTGACATTTCAAGTGCTGGCAGGCATGGTTGAGAGGACACACCCTTGAGAGTGAAGAGCCATTCTGACCCTTGCTCATCCTGAGAAATCAATGGCTTTTCTTCTGTGTGGAAAATCTTGTTCTACTTGCCTCTCAGATTTCAATCAGTTGAGAACACTTGTCTGAACTCCTGCAGTTGATTTTTGAGGGTCTCTTTGCACCCTGCATAGTAACCATGGTTTTTTATCTATTATCTATCTATCTATCTATCTATCTATCTATCTATCTATCTATCTATCTATCTATCTATCTATTTATTAGATGTACATCTACCATACAGGTTTTTCTGCTTAAAATTGCTGAGAATCTGGTACAGGCATTAGAATAGAGACCACCTTCTTGAATAGAGTTTGCAAAACTTGAAAGTATGTGCCTTGCCTTTTCCATATTCACACACTGCCTGTCCTCCTGGTTGCTGCCTATATCAACCCATGACCATATGATGGCCCTTTCCTGGTCCTGATGTTCGCAGAAGTGCCTTACTAGAGGCTGCCTCCCTATAACTTAATAACAACTCTCCCAACCAATCATATTCATGTAAGAAAGCCTTTCTCAAAGCCTTGACTAGACCCTTTGTATTCTACTTATTGAGGCTTCACTGTCTTCCTCAAAACAGTTATCATGATTATAATTAAGTATTCAATTGAGTAATTAAGTGATTGACTCCTGTAATAGGCCAAAAACTCAGCAAAGGAAAGGCTAGGATGATAAAAGAACTAGTAATTACTGGTGATTTAAAAAATATTGGGTTAATTAGCCATTTATGTATGTCATATTCTTACTTTTTAAAGTGGAAATTCTTATTCTGAGTAACTTCTAGGTTTAATATAAATATTATTTATCATTGCATGTAATTATATGTTCTATAATTTACAGACTTGATAGTAAGATACAAATATTTATTCAAGTTTGTTTGAATAGTGTATTTCCACATGAAGCCTATGAGATTTGAGCCATGTACTTGAGTAATGTTTAAAGGCTTAAGTAAGACGTGAAGTAAGTGCTATGTGGGTCCAACTTGTAAAATAGGCTGCTAGATTTTCCTCTTGCTTCTATTTTCTGGCAGGTTACAGCAATGTGTCCTTTTAAAAGGTTGGTTCTCCTTAATTGGCTCTGAACTGCAGAGTAGATTTCTTATATTCAAAGGAAAATACTGTGACCACCAAAGCCAAGATCTGGGTATCTGCTATGTTGAGACTGGATAAAACCACCAAGGTTCAGGGAATGGATAGATAAAGCATATTTGTTTCTATATTTGATATAAAACATTGGAACTCTGGACTTGTGTGTCTCTCAGACAGACATAGTCTGGGCACCATGTCGAAAAAGTTTCTCAAAGGAAGCAAGGTATGTTCTGCCTTGTTGATTGAAATCCAAGTGGGGAGCACATGGCCCTGGTGTGCAAGAGAAGGGAGTGGAAGACATTGTGTGTTTGTTTTATTGAGTCTTAAACATTACCTGAAGTCACTATGAATTAGTGAGATTTGTAATTATGTAACCACAATAAACCCTAGGGCCCTAAGAGAAGGGCAGCCACTGGGTTGGGGTACTGTGCTATCGCAGCCTCAGTATGTGGGGCATGGTATCCCAGCTTCTGCATGTGGAGTGGGGGTGTGTATGGGGCTGAGCACAGATGAGGAGAAAAATACTTTGGTGTTATGTTAATGTGTGTGGGTTATGTATGGGACTGAGCACAGATGAGGGGAAGGACACTCTGGCTTATGTTAATGTGTGAGGACTACGATAAAGAGGAGTGATAAAGAACAGAAAACATTCAAATAAGAGGATTTAACTCAGTTCATTTAACGTAATCCAGATATTTAAGTTGATGTGCATTAAGTCCTAAATACCTCCTAAATGGTCGTAGTTATAATTTTAAAAAAATAAGATATGATTTTTGAGATCGAAGTATTGTTTTAAAATATACCTTGCTAATAATATACAGTACATAAATATTTAAGATAGTTCTTGTTTTCGTAAATGAGTACAGATCATCCTTTACACATGTAGATACTTATTATGTATATGTATGTATATGTGTATGTGTATAATTTGCATGATATTTGTGTTTATCTGTCTTTAGTATTATAGAATTTAGGAAGACACCCAACTCATTAGTCTACTAAGTCACTATATAGACCTAAAGCTGTTAAATGCTAGAGAGAGTGCTAATTATAACAATAAGAATATTTGGGGAAGGACAAAATACAATTTGGTTTCAATTATTCTTGGCTTCTGATAATTTTGACCTGATTTTATAGACAGTAATTTCTAAATTACTATCTAAATACTAAATTGAAAGTCTGTTAGATTTTTACCAAGTAATTGTTCAGCATTGTTGGATGATTTTTATTAGATATGATCATGTCATTTTATTTTTTAACAAAATAAAATGTACAAAATTATATAAAGTGATGATGTTTGATTTTACATTTATATCATAATTCAGCATTGTAAAATGGTAATTAAAACAAAACAATGTTCAGCAAGTTTGAGTTTTTCTATGTGGAAAAAGATGTCTTCACAGAACGCAGAGTGAGTAAATGTAGGCAGTATCACATTGGCTGCTACTAAATAATATGTCTACAGTAATTACAAGGCTCATAGAATGGTTCATTTTTAAGTTCTCACTAGTTCCAAAACTTGCTTTGTTTACTGGAAGTTGTAATTGTTCATTTTTTTCTTCTGTTTTTCTAGACAGAGTTTCTCTGTGTAGTTCTGTCTGGCTGTCCTGGAACCTGAGCTGTAGACCAGGCTAGCCTGGAACTCACATAGATCAGTCCACCTCTGCCTCAGGAATGCTGGGATTAAAAGTGTGAACCACCACTGATCAGCTTTTTAATTATTTATTTCAATAAATTTGAAAAAAATGTAGAGCCTTTGCCTTTCCTTTTTGATCACTTCTTAGTTCTGTTTACCTTTTGTTTGGAACTGTTGGGACCCTTCTTTCCTTCCTTTCTTCCTCCTTTCCTTCCTTCTTCCTTTCTTTCCTCCCTCCCTCCCTCCTTCCCTCCCTCCCTCCCTTCTTTCTTTCCTTCCTTCCTCCCTCCCTTCCACCCTCCCCCTTCCATCCCTCTCTTTCACTTCCTCTCTTTGTTCTTTTATGGCCTGTGTACTGTGGTGAATAAGCTTGGTTGTGCACATGTGAGTCTCACAGCACTTTGCTGGGTTTGGTGATGGGCAGGGCATGCACTGACCTAGACACAGTAATTACTTACAAAAGGCAGGCAATGCTCAGGGTCAGAATACAGATCTGAAAGAGCCAAATGGCACTTAAAAGAAGCTAGAATCACAACACCAGAGCAGAGCTTACAATAGAAACAGTTTATGTCCCTGATAAAATTTCCCAGTAGGTCACAATCAATGGATTACTTAAAATACTTTATTTGATATGAATGTCTTGCCCCCAAGTTTGTCTGGTTGTCTTACAGAGTTGGCAGTCTTCACATTCAGGCAATTGTGGAGTGTGACTTCCTGAAAGCCTAGTTCCTGCTTTATTAGAGAGCTTGTCTTCCTGACCAGTGCCTGGGATTTTTATTATAATTTTGAAAGTGATAAACTCAAGACTGTAGTTTATATGACAGTTTAGGGGTTCTTAAAGAACCATGCAAGTGGAGTGTGCACAAAGCCAGCTTCGGGTGACAGGGTGGGTGATGCTGTTAAAGTACTTTTAAAAATCAAATTCAAATTGAAGGCATACTTAGCACATACCAAATCAGTAGATTGTGTGATTTATCTTTAAGGCTTGATTTTTATGGATAGAAAATGTTAATTTAACCCGTTTCCTCTTTAAATAGTTATTTATCCATTTTCTTGTTATTAAATGTATATGTAAAAAGTTTTAGGACCCTAAATTTTTTCTTTTTTGGTTTTTTGAGACAGGGTTTCTAGCTGTCCTGGAACTCACTTTGAAGAGCAGGCTGGCCTTGAACTCATAGAGATCAGCCTACCCCTGCTTCCCCAAGTGCTGAGATTAAGGCCCTGTGCCGCCACGTTGGGTTTATTTTTGTTTCATATGTGCTATTTTGACATAGAGTTAAACAAAGGCAATGATGCAGTATCTCATAATTTTCTGTGTTAAAGTTGTTAAGATAATGTTTTACCCTTTAATTTTGAGAGAAGAGTACAACTTGTTTTCTAATTCCCAATAAATACAAATGGCAACTGGGATCTCCAAGATCTGTTTGCAAGCTCGTGTTTATCTCAACATTATTCATAACAATTGAATTGAAACACTCTAAGCCTCCAACCAAGCTATAACTAGCTTAAGAAAGCATGGCAATCAAGATATAGCAGCATTTCATTCAGGAATCCCTGCAATTTCAAATGACAGGGTAAACTCGGAGGACAAGCCAGTAACACACAAAGATCTGCAGAATTCTACCTTTATGAAAATATTTAGACTGTGCAGTCTTAAAGAAACCAGAAGTAGGGTGATGGCTGTCAGGGGATGGATGAACAGCCATTGTGTTGTCCAGTGTGTGTAAAGTTTTAAGTACATAAGATTAATTGATTTTAGAGATCTTCTTTTAATATAATACACACATATATTGCAATACCTTATGAACTTAAAACTTTGTCTAGTGTCCTTCCATAAACCTAACAAAAATACAAGTAGCCCAAACAAAGATCACATTGGGAGGTGTCGGTTATGTCTGTTATTGGCATAATTATGTGACCATTTCACAAGTGTGTGAATGTGTAGATAATCAGACATGCAGTTTTTGCAAACCAATTACCACTCATAAAATGAAGCTGTTAGGAAATAGAAAAAAATGCTCAGCAAGGTGGCTCAGTGAGGGAAGGTGCTTGCTGCCAAGCCTTGCAACCTAGATTCAATCACAGGGACCCACACAGGAGAAGCAGAGAAGGGCACTCCTGAAAGTTGCCCTCTGATCTCTACTCATAGAGAGTGGCATGTGTGTCATGCCCCCCAAATAAATGTAATGTTTTTGATCTTTATGAAGTAGAGAGTAAAATATGATGAAAGAACTGAGGAAAATAACAAATAAAGTAACTTGTAGAAGGTTCTAGAACATAGATGCATGAGCTCTCTATTACCCACTTGACTGTAAGTACCATGATAGCAACAACATAAAGAAACCCTACACTGTTGGCATCACTAACATATTCCAGTTTTCTAGAGCAGCGTCTCACTATTCAGTATTTGAAAGAAGGAAGAATGCATGACAAATTGTCGCATTTTTTTTCCTGAACAAATTTTATGCACAAGGTTTGGATTTTTTTTTAGGGCTACTTGAGATTAATTTTCTTCAAAAGCTTTTGAATTATTACATGTCTCAACCATCAGAAAGCAGCTCCCATAGATATGAAATATTTTGCCTTGAGTTTAAGTAATGGTGTAATGGAAACTAAACCAGCTTGACTCAGAACAGAGTACCAAGTGGTCGATAAAACCTTTATGTCCAAACCCTTTTCAGCTGAGATATCAGTGCATGGTGTCTGGCTCTCTAGCATCTTTACTGGAAGGTTATCCAGGTTTGCCCTGAGTCTGCTTACAACAGAATCTCATACGAAGAAACTTAATACCGTATCAAATTCTCTATTCCAGAATGGAAGGGAAGGAGTCTTTCTCAAGTTCATCCATTCTGGCAACCACCATGCTCCCCACCCTGAAGTGAATGTTGAGGAACAACTCTGAAATGTTCCATGCACCTACAGTAAGGAAGCAAAGCTGTACTGATGTTTTTTTTTTTTTTAACTGTGTGACCATAAACACAAAAGATGAATATTTCATACTATAGATTGTAGACTAAAGATGTTACCTTATTTATAAATAAGATTTTGTACCTGAAACAATTGGCATAATGAATTCATCTACTGAAGAGAATATTTTACATATATGAACAGAAAATATTCCTGAGTGGATATTGGAATTCAACAAGATTATATTATACCCCTTCCTCTACTCTCTAAAGATAGGTAAAGGGACTCTTGTAGTAATGACCTAAAAGCTGTCTTGTACAAACCCATATTGAAACATTTGCAGTGCAGGGAAAGGTGAAGGCCTTTGTCTGCAGAGTGGAGGTGTATAGGTGCCCTAGGCCTGATCTCAGGTTTCTAGTTTGCTTATGAATCATCTACAACTTCTATTAGCCTTCTCTAACATTGCCATTTCCTGTGTCTCCTTCCTTCTTGCTGCTCACTTTGTGTTTATTATCACAGAATGGGGCAATGTGTGGCACTTGGTGAGCCAGAAAAATCAGCAGCGAGTGATGACTACCTAACTCCCAAGTGGAAATGCTAGTTCAGTGGCACATCTCATTCTAAGTCTGTGCCTCTCACGGTTGTCACATGGGTATGAACTTGTGTTCTCAGGACCCAACGTCCAAATTAATCGAGGCATACTCTGAAAATAGTAACTGTTTTCCCCTAAGCTCCCTATTCAATAGAAACAGTGCTGCTGTTCCCTGATATCCACTACCTGGAGACTCTTTGACTTTTAATTCTTGTTTACGAGAGCTTTGGGGAGGGTTTGCAACAGTTGCTTTGGGACAGAGTTTCTGGCACATGGCAAAATATATGAAACTTTATCTAATGAGAGCAAAAACTAGGTTTAGTGAGAAAAAAAATTGGCTCTTGAGTTAGACCTTACTTCTTAAGTAAGTATTTGCAGGAACACTGAATGGCATTTATTTTTACAGAAATGCAAATTATACACAATCGGTGTTTATTAATTAATATCCACAAACACTTGGTTATGGTATATGAGATATAATTTAAATAGTAATTGGAAATGTACAGATTGAAAAAATGCACACTGGTGAGTCTCTCATGGGTTTGTTGTATACTGCAGTATACAGGGACCATCAATCACTTCTCTGCCTCTCGTTCCTTCCAAGTTTTTGATTGCTTGTAGAAGCCCCAAAAGGACTCATTAAGCTTGATTCCTTTCCATTTCCAAGTCCCAGTGCTTAGAGCACTTTTGCAAATAATGATTTGAACTTGGGTAAAAGTTTCAGAAACATACTGGAGATCAAACCAATCATCTAATATCAAACATCTCCAACGACAGGACCTGGAAGGAAAATCTACTTCTAAAATATCCATCATGAATTTGTTAAGAGATTATGTGGTAATTATACCCCAGATGATGCATCCAAATGCAGTGACTCAGGAGCAGTGGGGGAAGATAAATGCACAGGTGTGTGTGCATCAAGAATGGAAGAGAGAAAAGTAACAAAGACAGAATTACCTAAACAATGTCCTATCTGATTATACTTCTTTTTGTGCAAACTTATTTACTGTTTCAAATACAACTCATTGACTTGACATAGATCTTTAAAACTTGAAGGGACCTTGATATTCTTGGTATGCTAAATTATATAAATCTCATATTTCATGCCTAGAAAATAAGGATATCCAGCACGTCAGGGATAACATACTTGGGGATGTAGATATAAATGTTTATATATGTATTATATTATACATATTTTGTACATGGGCAGTTGGCTTCTTTAAAGGCCATTAGAGGATTGTTATATATGTTTAGTTTTTAAATTAGCATATAATGTGCTAGGTACCATTTTGGCATTGTTAGCAGAAGTGTGAATTTGTGATTCTCCCTCTCCACATCTTCCCCCCACTTGGAGACACCAGTCCCTCCTGTGGCTTCTCAGATTATTTCCCTCTTTCATGCCCTGTGAGCCATGTCCACCCCAACTCTTCATCTCTTAATATTGCCCTCTTGATTTCCTCTGTATATATTTAGTCTTTACTCACTTTTACGTACATACACACACATACACACACACACACACACACACACACACACACACACACACACACACACTATAGGCTAGGATCTGCATCCAATGGAGTACATGTGGTTTTGTCTTTGTGAGTTTAAGGCCTCACTAATATACCCATGTTAGATCCATTCATTTTCCTGATTTCATTTTTCCATACAGCTGAATTATATTCTCTGTAAATATATCATATTTTCATATTTCTGCTGATGGAGTCTAGGCTGATTTTTATGAATATTGCTGTTATGAATATTATAAATGGAAGTTTCTTGTCTCATCCACCTGGTCCCAAATAATCACTCAGAGGCTTAATATTACTTATAAATGCTCAGCCGATAGCTCAGGCTTGTTACTAGCTAAGTCTCACACTTAAATTAACCCATATTCCTATTTATGCTTTGCCACATGGTGGTACCTTTATTATCATGACATAGTCATCCCCTGTTCCCTCTGTGTCTGTCTGGCAACTCCTAACTCTACCCTTCTCCTTCCCATCATCCTTAATTTGGTTGCCCCAACTATACTCAATCAGCATTTTATTAGCAAATGAGAGAAATACATATTCATAGTGTACAAAACGATCATTCCATAGCAGAATATAGCAGAAATAGATATTGATGTGCAAGTTTCTCTATGGTAGGATATTGAGTCATTTAGCTATATACTCAGGAATGGTATTGCCATACTTACATTATTAATTTTTTGAGGGACCTCCATACAGATTTTCACATGCCTGCCTTAGACCATAATCTAAAACTTGAAGTGCTGAAACTGCTAATGGAAAATATAGGGACTCCTATTCAATATATTTATGTAAGTAAATATCTTTCTGAAGTTTCTGAATACAACAGCAATAACACAGGATCTTGCTGTGGATGTCTTTCTGTATACTGTGAATGTGTTGCTCTGATTGATTGATAAATAAGATGCTGATTGGCCAGGCAGGAAGTATATAGTATAGGCGGGATAAGCAGAGAGGAGAATTATGGGAGGTGGAAGGCTGAGTCAGGAGACGCTGCCAGCCCTGCCATGAGAAGCAAGATGTACAGATACCGGTAAGCCACAAGCCATGTGGCAAGGTATAGATTTATAGAAATGGGTTAATTTAAAATATAAGAACTAGATAGCAAGAAGCCTGCCACAGCCACCCAGTTTATAAGTAATATAAGTCTCTGTGTGTTTACTTGGAGGATGCTAGTGGGAGTGATTTGTCCTGACTGCTGGCAGGCTGGGACACAGGAAAAATTCATCCACAGGATCTGGTCCCAAGAATCAATAGGTGGGACTACATGAAATTTCAAAGAAATATTCCTATGCAGCGAAACAAACTATCAGCAAACGGCCCACAGGATGGGAGAAAATCCTTCCTAGTTATGCCTCAGACAGGAAGCTGGTGTCCAGAATTTACAAAGAAATGCAGAAATTAAACACCAAGGAAACGAAAGTGCCAAACAATACATGGTCTAGTGAAGTAAACAGGAATTTCACAAGCCAACAAACAGAAAGAAATGAAAATGGCCAATCATATTTCCAAGTGTTCAACACCCAATCAAGGAAATGCAAATTAAAACAACTTTGAGGTAACTCCTCACCTCAGTCAGAAAGGCTATCATCAAGAAATCATACAACAAATGATGTAGAGGGTGTGGGGAAAGGTGTCTTCAGTCATGCACACCGAACACTGGTAGAAACTCATACTAGAGGGAATTAAAGATAAAGATGGCTTGGGTAAGTAAAGTGTTTGCTGTATTACCCTAAGTAGCCAGGCATGGAGGTGTCCACTTGTAATCCCAGCACTGGGGAGACAGAGACAGGCAGATTACCTAGAATTGCTGGCCAGCAATAATACCTTAATCAATGAGCCCTCACTTCTCATGAGAGACCAGGCCTCAAAAGACAAGACTGATGGTTCCTGAGGAAGGTACTTACCACTGACTTCTGACATTTGCACTCATGTGTGCACATGCCCACACAAACAGGCATGCACACAGGCATATACAGTGAATTTGGATTATTGGAAGAGGCTCATTCATCTGGTTTTCATAGCCCTTACTGAACTGTATTTCTTATTGAATAAAGTATCTTCCCATCTGTGAAGGCATTTGAGGCTATATGACTAGCCGGAGCTATCAGTTCCTTTGATCAAGACAGCTCCTTTAACAGGAAAATTACTCTTAAAAGTAATGACTATGAATATACTTTTTGTCCTGAAAAGATATAAAATAATACTTGTGTATACAATTACTTAGGTATTACTTACTACTTATATAATTACTTATTACTTCATTAAAACTGGATGGTTTGTTTGACTTGTGTAGAATTTCTCTTGTGCGATCAAAACAATCCACCATACACTTCAAGACCGATAGCCTATATACATTACACACACAAACAGCTTGACATAAATATTAGACTGATGTGTATGATACACACATCATTCAGTATTTGGGCACAAGGCCTAAAACAGGTTTTGAAAGCTGAAAGTGAATGAAACAATACTAACACAAATTTCTGTATGTCATACTGTACAGGAAACCATTGTTAGAGCATTTTTTATCCTTTCACTTAATCTATTGTTGACACTCTGCATTGCTATGATTTATAAGCTGTTACCTTAGTTACAGGCTTTTCTCTCCTTAATTTAGTTGAATTTGCAAGCTCATAAAAGTAAAACAGAGCAGAGCATTAGCAAATTAAAGTAAACTCTTCTAATTTCCACAAAGATAAATCACACATGCTTGCTTTCTCCCCGGCATACCCCTTTCCTTCTATATTTGAAGACTCTGAAGACACAGGAAGAGGAAGGAGCTTTTGTATGTGAGTTAATCATTTCCTTGTTAACCTTTTGCCGTCGGCCACAATGAGATTCATTCTTCATATCACAGTAGACTCATCAGCAGGAAAATGCTTTTATCTGTGCTGCTTGGTTTTACAGGACTGGAGGGAATTGGCACCACTTGGGAATCATTAAAGAGATAATGGACAAATTATTTCCTCATATCTTCATTCAGGC
The DNA here is from genome assembly GCF_007827085.1 of Peromyscus californicus insignis. Taxonomy (NCBI): domain Eukaryota; kingdom Metazoa; phylum Chordata; class Mammalia; order Rodentia; family Cricetidae; genus Peromyscus; species Peromyscus californicus. Next base: position 6,818,459 of record NW_026294514.1, on the reverse strand, counting down.
TTCTTTCCCACTGGTGTCCTAGTCCTCAGTCAGCATCAATCAGAATTATTCATTAAGCACTGAGGGATAGAAGACTGTCCTGAGGGAGACTGAAGAGACGAGCTACAGGAGTCTGGAAGCAAGCAGGACCAGTCTTGCTATGTCAAAAGGAAAGGTGGGGATTAATTCTTGATTGGATCTGTTTGATTTGAAGAAGTTGGAGCTGTGTAGAGGAGATTTACTTATCTTAAAACCATAAAATGACAGGTGGTATGTGATCTTTAAAACCCAGCTCCCAGGAAAGGTTTTGCAGAGTAGCTTGGATGTTTATTTCTGTGTTTTTTTTTTTTTTTTTTTAGAATCTGTTTATTTTGTTGAAGATTCTTCCTGCAGGACATGAATAGGTGTTCGTCACTAGGTTTTAGCACCTATCTTACGTTGGTAAAAAATTTGTGCCAGGTAAGTTTATTGGGGAATGAAGACTTCAGTGTGGAGTGTTGTTGTGGAGATTGCACTCGATGTCACTAAAACAATAGACAGGTCCATAGATAGAAAGCTGGTGCAGAAGACCATGTTTCTACCCCAGGACCTCACAGTCCAGGCTAAACAGGACTCTGCCTTTGAGCACCAGCTCTACCTAGTGAGAATCTTCTGAGGCTATAGGCCAGGCAAGGCTGCTGGAGGTGATCAGGTTGTTTGTGCTAGCTAGTCTTTGCTTGTGAAGCTAGATCTCTACTCTCCCAGAGAGTGGTATCTACCCATACAGGCTGTGAAACTGTGAGGAAGTCTGGAAATTTACATTCAAAAAGAAAAAAGTCACTGCATAAACCAAACGTCATTATTTTCAAATAGTCTGACTCTCAGATATGTTTATCTGAAATATCTAGTGATTTATCACAAAAATATTCTGTGTTTGAATTTTCTTAACATCTCTCTTCCTTTTAGAATGAAGTAAGTGAATTCGTGTGCTTTTACCATGTGATCAGAGCAGTTATTTGTCCTATATTCTTTAAGAATCTTTCTTATGTGTCTTGTAATATTTAACAATTTAAAGAATCTGAATAAATTGTAAAAGAATAATTTAAGGAATTCGTAGCAGACAGACTTTTTAAAAGTAAGTGCTGTAAACAAGGGAGCCCAGGGCCCCTAGTCAGGAACAAACTACCAAGGTGAGTCAGACTGAAGAGGTTCATAGTTGGAAAGTCTCTGTGTCCCACTTCTCCACATTCCACAGTTAGAAAACTATACTGATGATGCATAATCTGTTGGAACCCTCCATTCACCACTCCCAGAAATGGCTGACTGACTCAGACGTGCTATATTGAGGATGGGCTCTAGAGAGAACTACTTCACAATACCTGTATGTTAGAGAAACACTGACCTGTGCATTTTAATTTGAATTTGAATGCATAGGCTTCAGGGGCATATTCCTTGAGAACTGAGATGAAGGTGCATACTCACCTTGAGTACCTTTGCTGAACAGGAGCCCAGGTGTGGGCTGACCTAAACTCACATCCTCCCACTGTGGGAGAAGTGGAACTCTTAATCAGATTTCTGTATCACACATGAATGATTATCAGATGACAAGTAGATGCCCTAACACAGTCATAAAAAAGTCTTCCAGAAAATGTTGTCAGTGGGAAGATGTTATATTCTACCACTAATGTCTTGGTATACATGGAAATGACACAAACTCAAGGCTCCTGCCACAGTGATGAGGAGTATTTTCCCATTGGGAATACTTTAGTTTTTAATTCTGTATTGATGCAAGATAGTTTAATAGTGTATTTTTTACACAGAAATGTAACATTGTAAATTCTTTCCACGGGTAATGAATGGAGAAATTATAAATTCCATTTGCAGCTTTAACACAGCTTTTCTAGGAACTCTCCCATCCTTCTCCCTTCCAAACGTAGCAGGTGGATGCACTGTATTTAACTTAAAATTGCTGTAGGCTACTTGATAAAACATGAGCCAACCAGGCTATGAATTGAATTTTGAGTATGTCATATTAAAAAATATGAAGAGACATAAATGAGGCCCAGAGTAACAAGGTTATAAATAAACTACCCACAGTTCCCATGTACATTTAGTGAAGAAATTTGGGAATAATGCAACTAATCCCCAAAGCCCAATTAAAGTCTCCTCAGTCATTTAACAAATGCATGGTGAATGTGCAGTTGGAGATATATTAAATAAACATACATTGCACAGAGGAAGTTTAACATCTAAACAAATGGGAAAGCAGCAGAGAAGCTCCGGTCTTTTCAGTATTTTCTAGTAAAACAACCACCAGAAAAAAAGAAAGAAAGAAAAGCCAAGCACAGCTCACAGGGAAGATGGGAATTCTGTTGTTAACAGCGCAGTGTTTGCTTTGAGAGAAAACTGTAAGCCGCGTTAATTAGACATGTAAGGATTGCCAGGGATAGGGGATCAAGTGGATTCCTCTCAGCTTGCTCCCTGTTGGTGTGGTTCTGATGTGCACAGTCACTGCCCATAGGTGTGGGTACACAGAGTCTAAGACACTCACTCGCCCAGTCTTCTTAAAGGGTATTTGTTGTTCACAATTCACTTAAAGCTGCCTCCCACCAGCATCGAAAAATCCTAGGTTGTTGCCCTTCCCTATTTTCTGGGGCACTTGCTGCAGAGGCTGCCAGTGAGATGAAACCTGTGACTTTCCGGAGAAGCTGGTCTTCAATTTCCCCCCGCACAGGTTTGGTCCTAGAGGAGTTCTTCCAAAGTGTGCAAACTGAACTTCAATTAAAGAAGTCTGCAGGGCACAGAGAACAGATGAACACGAGAGCTGTAAGAGTACTCCTGACAAGACTTTGGCAGGAGGGATGCCCAGGCGCAAAGCAGGCCTTTGGAAGGGTTACATGGAAACAAATATTGGAAGGCCCGTGGGATTTGAGAGTAATGTTGTTTTCTCATTTTGTGGGGACCTCAAGAAGAAAGTGTTCGTTATTTCAAATAATATGAAGAATCACATCCTTTAAAATAGGAGCGGTTGCAAAACCCAGACCTTGTGCTTTTCAACATCTGTCAAGAGGCAAGGCACCAGCTCTTAGCTCACTGCGCTGCTGCCTTTTCCTTCCCTAAATACTGACTGCGTTCATTTTGGCTGAAGTTGCTCTTGGAAGCTTTAAACGTTCCCAGGGAGGGTCTTTGATTTGTCTAAGTGCAGATGATTTTCTGTTGGCTTTTCTTAATTTCGGCAGACTCTCATGCAAATGAACCACCAGCAGAGCGAGAAACAGCCAGCTATCCCTGCAATCCTTTCCGAGTTGTGCTTCTCTTCCCCACTCCTTGCTAACTGTGCTATCCCTGGCATTACGGACTCCTGACGAGTGCATGCATTATTCTGTTAGCCTTCTGGCTACTTCACCAGCTTAACAGTAAGAACCATTGAATGGCTTCCTCTATTTATTTATTGTTTTCCCTTGAGACTTTCATTTGTCTGAATTGGAGACTTGCAAGGGGGCTATCTTGTTGTGGGATGTTCTGTGTGGCAAATGTGTTGCTAATTAGTCAATAAATAAAACACTGATTGGCCCGTGGCCAGGCAGGAAGTGTAGGCGGGACAAGGAGGAGAATAAAGCTGGGAAGTGGAAGGCTGAGGAGAGAGACACTGCCAGCCGCCACGATGACAAACAGCATGTGAAGATGCCGGTAAGCCACGAGCCACGTGGCAAGGTATAGATTAATGGAAATGGATTCATTTAAGCTGTAGGAACAGTTAGCAAGAAGCCTGCCACGACCATACAGTTTGTAACCAGTATAAGTCTCTGTGTTTACTTGGTCGGGTCTGAGAGGCTGTGGGACTGGCAGGTGAGAGAGATTTGTCCTGACTGTGGGCCAGGCAGGAAAACTCCAGCTACACTATCTAGTATAATTATAATTAGAATTACAATAATAAGTGGTTATTATGTGATTAATAGCCAGGGATAACTCAGTCTATGCACAGCAGTACCCACTCCCCCCCCCCCACTTCATATGGGAACTTCCCAGTACTGCTGTCCAGAATCAGTGCCTTTGGATCCCTGAAACGTATTAATATGATGGATGTATCAGAATGGCCCCACTGTGCAGCCTGTGCTTTATCTGAAGCTAAGACCCGAGGATACATTGATAACTAACTGAGAAAGATCTGGCCAAGAATCCTGATCTCAAGTAAAGGGGCGTAGAAGTTGCTTCAAATTTTCTATCTCCCTTGCCGTCATTTTTTCCATCTGAAATGCAAATCTTCTGTGGTTGTGTAGAGAGTTAAGCAGAGAGTGCAAAAGAATGCATAAAATTCGGAAGTTATTATTTTGATTCAGGTAATGAATGTAACAATCACCTAAGAATAAAGATAACTATAGTAAATGTGGAAGGTTAATAAATATATGAAGCTCACCAAGATTGTGAGCTCCGCTAGCATAAAAGCTAATTGATAAGCATTAAGGCCCTTTAGCTAAGCAAGTTAGATAAGAATTCATTTTCGTGGCATTGGAGCCACATTTTGATTTGTGTGATATGATTAACTTCAAAAGGTTCTTTGCTTAAATAACCATAGTTAGTTCATAAATCAGTGCCAACTGATTCTTAGATTATAAAACAATTTAGAGAGCTGATTATTGTGAGCTGATAGTCTCCGTACTATTTTACAGCGTGGTAGTGGGAAGGAAGAGGGAGCAGTAACACAGATTGCTGAAGGTGGGCCGATCACCTCTCAGGGTCATGCTTGCAATTCATAGGCACACAGAAACCTTCCCAGGAGAAACACAAGTTCTCTTGCATGGCTTCCTTGGTGAAACCTCACACCTTCCACAGCTGTATTCCAACAGCGGAGCCTGAGAGAGGTTGCAATATTCTCAGTTACGATATGATATGCTCATGATGCTCATAGAATATTGTTTTTACACATACACACATCTTCCTACGGCTTCTAGCTCTTTCTGTCCATGTAGACTTGGTTTATGTACCATGTCTCCAATGAAGCTGATGGGGATTACTCAGTGCTGTGGGATGGTCTGTATGTCAAATGTGTTGCTGATTGGTCAATGAATAAATCACTGATTGGCAGTGGCCAGGCAGGAAGTATAGGCGGGACTAACAGAGAGGAAAATTGAGAGAACAGGAAGCTGGTGAAGGAGACACTGCCAGCCGCCATCAGGACAAGGAAGATGTAAAGTACCGGTAAGCCACAAGCCACGTGGCAAGGTATAGATTAATAGAAATGGATTAATTTAAGCTGTAAGAACAGTTAGCAAGAAGCCTGCCACAGCCATACAGTTTGTAACCAATATAAGTCTCTGTGTTTACTTGATCGGGTTTGAGCGGCTTGGGACTGGCGGGTGAGAGAGATTTGTCCTGATTGTGGGCCAGGCAGGAAAACTCTAGCAACAAATGGCGTCCAACGTGGTGGCAAGAGTTTCCACCTAAAACCTGAGAAAAAAGATTCTAAAACGGAGCTAAAAACAGCTTCCTAATTGTCTCTCTCAAATGAGCGGCAGCTGCCGGTTTGAGCTACTGGCGGGTTGCTGGCGTGCGCGCCTGACCTGCAGTATGGCGGGAATGAGGCCTCTGCAAGTGGCACATTAAGCTACATTGTGGATTTAGCCTTTGCTAGTACAAAACAAAAAAAAAAGGTTTCTGGGCTACACGCTGCTTGGATAAAAACATAGACCCACGATAGCTCCCAAAGCTGGTGATAAAGTACCACGCCATGTTGGGAAGGTGAGGTGGGCGGAGCCAGCAGCCACAGCTGCTGCAGTTTAAGGCAATAGATTCACAATAAGACAGATTCAGATGTAATAGTTTAAAATATGTGTAAAATATACGTAGGCTTGAAAGAGACAAAAAAAAGGTGATATATACAGTATAGAAACAAATACATGGTTTTAAAAAATAAAGTCTTTAAAGAGACAGTAAAATTAATATAAAAAATAAGCCACGTAGAGATGACTATTACACAGAGAGTCTGGATTGTGTTGTCTTTGGGATTCTTAACTACAGAGAGATGTTTGATTGTAAAGGAAGCTGAGTTAAACCAGTACGTATATTTTAAAGATACTTTGACTTCAAAATTTGGATGTAAGGATATGTTGCTTTGGAAAAGAGTCTCTTTTGTTTCCACAGAAAGCAAGAGGCTATGGATTTGTTCCAGAGTAAGATACATCAGGTTTGACCAGCCAAGACCCCCTGAAAGGTCTCCGATGACACCATGGCCCAGATGATCCAACATCCAGAACCGTTTCAAGACAACTGGCTCAGATGATACAGCCTCACGGACTACTCCATGATCCTAAAATTTTCTTTGTTTCCCCAGAAGATACAGCGCCCCCCTCCAGCAGGAAGTAGTAAGAGAAGCTACGCCCAAATTCCCAAATATACCAAGCTGACTTTGGAGATGTGTAAAGGTTAAAACCTTCCTTTTTAAGAAAAGAAAAGGGGAGGTGCTGTGGGATGGTCTGTATGTCAAATGTGTTGCTGATTGGTCAATGAATAAATCACTGATTGGCAGTGGCCAGGCAGGAAGTATAGGCGGGACTAACAGAGAGGAAAATTGAGAGAACAGGAAGCTGGTGAAGGAGACACTGCCAGCCGCCATCAGGACAAGGAAGATGTAAAGTACCGGTAAGCCACAAGCCACGTGGCAAGGTATAGATTAATAGAAATGGATTAATTTAAGCTGTAAGAACAGTTAGCAAGAAGCCTGCCACAGCCATACAGTTTGTAACCAATATAAGTCTCTGTGTTTACTTGATCGGGTTTGAGCGGCTTGGGACTGGCGGGTGAGAGAGATTTGTCCTGATTGTGGGCCAGGCAGGAAAACTCTAGCAACAACTCAGTTTAGTGTTAACCTACGGGAAGTTTATTACACGTGTGTGTGTGTGTGTGTGTGTGTGTGTGTGTGTGTGTGTGTGTCCACATGCATGCACACATGCATGGGCCAGAGCAAGGAGGATGTCAGGTATCTTGCTTCACTGCTTTCTGCCTTATTCCTTTAAGACACAGTCTCCCACTGAACCTGCAGCTAGCAATTTTGACTAGAGTGACTGGCCAGGGAGCACCTGGCCTCTGCCTGTCTCTGTCTACCAATGCTGAGTGCTGAGGATTTGAACTCAGGTCCCCATTCTTGTATAGAAAATGCTCTTATTCATTGAGTCATCCCTCCAGCCCTTCTCTAAATTATATTCTCATTCTGTTGCTTCATATTATTTAATATTTTTATATTCCTTGTTTGTTGGATTGCTGTGTTTCCTACCCCTATAAGGTTAACACTTGGTTATGTGGGTTCTTTTGTGGCCCAAACATGTAGACCATTAACCGTGATGGAAGTCAACATGACTTTTGAAAACTGGATGACTAAAACCTTCACTTTATTTATGAAAGACGATAAAGACAGACCTATAATTTCAGCTATTCAGGAGTCTGAGGCAGGAGAGTAACAAATTCAAGGTGTGAACTGAAGTTCTTGCAGAGGAGAATCTACATTAAGCATCCCACAGGTCTGATCAGCTGACTGAAACTCCTTGACTATGGAGAACTGGAATGTTACAAGTTGGCGGCCAAGTTATCTTGGGCTGTCCTTATGTCCCACCTTCATATTTGAACTGACACCCTATCAAGACTATCAGGTAAAATTATCTTTGGAATGTAGGAACAGACCTCTTAGTTTCCACCAACCCAAGGCTAAGGAGGCCATTTGAGGCCTGCATTAGACAGTATGACTTTGCTGTCACCCAACTCCCTGATCTCACCAGTGTACTTTCATAAATAATTCTTATTGAATTTGCTCTGTGATAATTTCTTGCAGCTATATAGTGTATTCTGATTACAGTAACCACTATACTCTCTTCGATTACCCCTTCACCCATATTACCCTTACCTTTCACCTCCAGTACCCTCTCCTTTTCCCTGCAAATCCATTTTCCACATTCAGGAGTTTTTGTTTTGTTTTGAGGCCCGCCGAGTGTAGCCAGGGTGGTCTCTGTTTCTACAAGTTTAGAACCATCCACCAACGATGCAGCTTCAGACCACCTTGATTCATGTGTTTATTCTGTTCTGTTACTCTAAAAACCTTGTGAGACTGCTATCACATGGAAATGATACATTTGGCAAAGTCTCATCTGTATTCTTGAGCTATGATCATTTACGCTCCATAAATTCCACTTCTCGTGAATTGAGAGCTGTGGTTTTTTGATACCAACAAGCATTACAGAGTGCATTCAAGGCCAAGCCCCTGTCACAACATTAAAAATCCAAGAGGAATTTTAGGAAGGAACAAAGAGGAGCAAGTTTGTACAAAGAAGGTTAATATAAGGTTCCCCTCAGTCAATCTTCATTGGGAGAGAGACCTTCATGAACACAGGATGCCATGGTTGAGCCCTAAATTGGCAGATAAGAAGACATAGAATTACAGTCAGAGGCAGCCACTGTGGAGCTCAAGGGAGACAAGACCAAATCCCAGGATGTTAAGAGAGTTGGGACGTGAGAGAGCATCCTTGGTTCCAGAGAATAGAGGGGCTTCTGACTCTTGGAGGCTTTCAGAGGTCAGGGAGGCACTTCACACCATGTGGCCTAAAATATGCCAGAAGTCAGAAGCCATTGATAAAGAGTCAGGTTGTAGTTAAAGGTCATCCTTGGCCTAGATGTCAGGGAGCTAGTCATACCAACAGCTTCAAGGAAGAGCACCTGCTTTTGCTTTCAGAATTTCTCACAATAGTATTTTTATTATTTTTATATTTTTGAAATTAAAATATAATTACCTTATTTTTCCCTTTCTATTCCTTTTTTTAATCCTTATCATATATACCCCTCTGCTTTCTCTCAAATCCACAGCTACATTTTCTTGAATTTTTGAATATGTATATATATTATATGCATAGATATATAAATACATCTGCTCAATCCTCATGATGTTACTTCTGTGTATATGATTTGAGGGCTGTCTACTTGAAAAAGAAGCTACATCCACAAAGTCTCATCCATATAGCCATTTAAATAAGTCCTGAACAAGAACAACACTAATAGACATGCTAATGTGGAGGGAGAAATTTCATGGGGTCTCAGCCACATACAAAGAACTACAGGCAACCAAAGACCACAAGTGTAGGAAATAGTCTTCCCTAGGGGAGAACTCCTCTACTAGTTACACAGCCTTTGCAGCATGCTTTCTTTATATTTTTATAACCACTAGGAGGCACACACACACACACACACACACACACAGAGAAAGAGAGAGAGAGAGAGAGAGAGAGAGAGAGAGAGAGAGAGAGAGAGAGAGAGAGAGAGAGAGAGAGAATATGCTACATGCTACATGGAGGTTTGGCCAGACATCTGGTTGACAGAGAGAGACAACTAGGCCGTTAAAAGGTCTGTGATCTAATGAGACGTAGTTCATAATAGAGTGCTTACCTAATTAGCATGCGTGAAGCCCTAGGTTCAATCCTCAGCACTATAAAGAAAATGAAGTCGTTGATGGTCACTGAGTTAGTCAGGACGAAAGCCACTGGTAGCCAGGTCAGTGTTCTACGTGCTGCATTCCCTGAACTGCTCTCAGGGTGAGTCAGGGGCGAGGACTCATTAGGTCTAAGTTAAACTTTTTCCTTTCTGTTAGGAGCAAGTCACTTGAGTCTTCAGTGACGCTTTTTTGTAGAAAGTAGCACCACTATTATGGCAATCTGATCCTGCTTTTCATTCAGAATCTGTTAGAGTCTTCTAGTCCCAAAGCTCTGCCACACAGAAGCAACCAGGAAAACTTGCATAGCCAGGCTCCACTGGCAAAGCCTTCTGAGCCATTGTGTATGAAGTTATGCTGAAATCCCCTTTTATGCATTCTTCCACTGATGGATAGTTAAGTATTTATCAAATACATAAAGACATTGTTTTAGTGACAAGGTCTAAAGATATGAATTAAAAACAGACCCACATCACTGGGCTATTGGGGGCATCTTTATATTGCTTTGTGCTAAGCATAGATGAGAATTGATTTAAGGGTATTTAGTCAATGTAACAAAACTGGTTGGAAAGTAGCAAAGACTTTTGGACAAGGAGGAAGCCTTCATTAAAAAGAGTAGAGCATGACCATATGATTTATAAAGAAGGTACAGAAGTTGGAGAGATGGCTCAGAAAATAAGAGCATTACTGCTATTTGCAGAGGACCCGAGTTTGATTCCTAGCACCTACATGCCAGCTTACAACTTCTATAAACCCACTTCCTTGATATCTTATTCCCTCTTAAAGCCTCTGAGGGCACCAGCCACACATACGGTGCACAATCATGCATACAGGCAAAACACCCAAATGCATAAAGTAAACAAACAAACAAATAAATAAATAAATAAAGGAAGGAAGGAAAGAAAGAAGAAAGAAAGAGATAGGAAGGAAGGAATAAAGTAAGGAAGAAAGGAAGGAAGGAAGGAAGGAAGGAAGGAAGGAAGGAAGGAAGGAAGGAAGGAAGGAAAAGAAAAAGAAAGCAGGCCCCATAACATAGCCATTAAACCTGACAACTTAAGTTCCATCCCTGGAACCTTCATGGTGGAAAGTATCCATGCTTCGTATACTTGTCTACTCACCTCAACAGTCACATGTGGGGGCATGTGCGCGCGCGCGTGCGCGCGCGCGCGCGCGCACACACACACACACACACACACACACACACACACTGCATGCACATATGCATGCACACACAGTAATTGTGGGGGGAAAAGAATGTGTTTTGTATTCTGCAACCGTTAGTGGTTGGGGACTCACTGAATTGTTATTGTTTGAAAGCACAATGCTTGGTAGAATGACGCTGTTTCCTCTGGGTCTCAAATGATCACTGGTTGGCATGGAGCACAGACTGCTGTGATGGCCTAGGAGATAATGCAGTGGAATCTGTGAAAAACTACAGTGGTCTGTGGTGTTGGTAAAGGTTCTGTCAACATTCCTTTGTTAGGAGGCAGGATATTTGACGGTCTCTCCTACCTCTGGTTGCACAGGGTCTTGGGAGAGCTGGAATATGCAGGAGGTAAAAGGTTATTGGAAAGTTGGGACTCCTGTGATGAGCTTTTGCTGTTTGTCACCCCTACTGTGGCAGGACTTCAGTAGTGCTATTGCTTTTCCATCACTCATGCTCCTGTACATAATTCTAATAAATTTCTTGATGTAGCAACCTAGACTCAGATTCAGTTATTTCTATGGCTTGTAAGGTCTCCATCTGGAGGGAAGAGACATTTCTTTACATCTCCCAAGGAGGGAAGAATCGTATCACAAAATGGTTGAAATTATGTAACACAGATTCTATACCTGATAAGGAGAAAATAAAATATTTAAAAAATTAAGTTATAGAATAGGATAAGGTCAATGTAGCTATTATGTTGAGGGTTACAGATAGTAGAAGTACCTGTGCAAGAGATGATCAATGGGTCAAAGTTATAGAGCTGAAGAATTCATAGAGTTAGGAATGCAAATGGAACAGCTCAACAAGGTTGTGTCTAATTTGGTTGGAGATTTGAATTGAATTTATGTCACCTTATCAGTCTGGGAATTCTGGGAATTTTACAGCTGCAACTGAGGCAAAATCTGACTTTTGCTTTCAATGCTTTACCAGCTCATTTATAAGCTGATAAGTCTCAGAGAGGCACAGAAAAGTTACACTCATGAAGAATGTGAGGAGAGTTTGTTGAACATGAAAACATGAAAGATATCTAAGACAAAGTCCTTTGGTGAACTGAAAATTATAGAGGCAGGAAGCAAAGGAATTTAATGAGCCAGAATATGAGTCCTGGATAAATGGGGAGAACTCTGAGAGACCAGAAGGGATGGTAGTCCTAGAGCACTTGCTTGACTGTCACCGCTTGAATTTTATTATTGTAATTATCATTTCACATTTGCATTTTTCACAGGTGTCACACAACTGGGAGCTTCAGTTGTGAGTGTTGGGGAATTTCGGTGTGAACAAAGTTGTTGGAGTGTGGGCAGCTTCAACAGAAGGGAGTACACAGAAGGAAAATGATGGTCTTGTCAGACTGGGCTTGGTTTTAATTAAAACTTGGTGTTAGAAAGACCTTCCTGGGTAGTTTTTTCCAACCTTTATTCTAGAGGGATTATTAAAAGTCTATAAAATGAAGAAAGCCCTTTGAACATATGGTACTGGGAAAAGACCATAGATGAAGGGCAAGAGAGACACATGGAGATTAGTAACCTTTGATTTCTAGTATTTCTGTTAAAAATATCTCTTTTAGGCAACTTGGTACAAATTCTTGATACAGTAATAGAAATCTCCAGCATAGAAACTTGAAGGTAGGGGCTGGAGAGATGGCTCAGTGGTTAAGAGCACTGACTGTTCTTCCATAGGTCCTGAGTTCAACTCCCAGCAACCACATGGTGGCTCTCAACCATCTGTAATGAGATCTGGCGCTTATAATAAATAGCTAAATCTTTAAAAAAAAAAAAAAGAAAAAGAAACTCTAAGGTATATAAAAATATATTTATTGCTCCATCCACGATCATTGTTCTTTCTGGCTAAACAAATATTCCCTTATTGTAGATGGAGATCTGATTTGTTTTCAAGACATGGTTGCTTTGTGTAATAGTCCTAGCTGTCCTGGAACTCACTCTATAGACCACGCTGTCTGGGAACTCACAGAGATCAGTCTGCCTCTACCTCCTGAGTGCTGGGATTAAAGGCGTGCCCCACCATGCCAGGTTGAGATCTGATTTTTTTAAAATATAGGTTTAGCAGTTTGTGGTCATTAGGAATCCCAGAGATCTACTGCGGGAAATTGTTACCAACTCCTGTTCACAGACGAACTAGAATAAAAATGTGTGCCGCTGCACTTTTGTTTTTATGGTATGGTATGTGCTGACACTGGTGACCTCTCCTGGTCTAGATATGGAATAAAACCTATGTGAGCTCTGATCTTGGGTCAGGGAGGAAGAGAGACTGGGGAAGAAGACAGAGACTAGAGTTAAGGTGAACTTCAGAGGAGCATTCAGCCAGAATATCTTCCCGAATATTCATACTGGACTATTTTGGGAAAGCAAGACATTTTCAGATTCAATTTAGAAAGCGAAGCTTTGTTCTGGAGCATCTAATGAAAGGTTATTATTTTCACATTGTCGTGACAATAGAAGTTTATTCATAGAATTTTCACTGGACTGAAGAAAGTGTCATTATATAAATGCACACAAATATGTTTCTTATACTTAATTGTTCTTGGGGGCGACGCTTGAAGTTTTCTTTAGGAAGTAGGTTGTTTCCAGAAGTTTTTCTTTTTGCTGAAGAACATTCTCCTTAGACAGCATAGCTTCAAAGCAAGGCTAGTTTTAGAAAAGCACATGCTAAGGAATTATGAGGTACATCCTTAAGACAAACTAGGTTAAGGAAGGAAGCTACAACAATAGAAAATACAGCATGAGGAAGCTTTGGTAGGTGGGGTTTTCTTAGAAGAGCACAGGAGCCTCATGGGCTGTGACCCATGGCTTCTCAGTACTCTGGTACAATCTGGGTTGCTATCAGTACTCACCCCAAACCCCGAAGGAGGCACAAACTCCAGGACTGTGCAGATCATATGTAGCAATCATTCCCACTGCCTGCTCATTGGCCACTTGGGTTGTTTAGTGACAGTGTTAGAAATGTGGTTTCTTCTGATACACCTTAGTTTCAAAATATTGTGAGGAACAAACAAAATAAGGCTTAGAGGAGAGTCTGGGCTAGTCTGGGTAAACCTTCAAGGAAGGAGTCAGTTTTTAAGACAGGTTCCGTCAATGAAAATCAGCAGTGAAAATGTTTACCAGGTGCCCTTTTATAAGATGAAGCTGTTAATAGCACCCAACACTTTCCACATTAAAATAGGTTAACCTGATCTTTGTTGGGTATTTTGAATACTTCTGTCTTGTAGGAAGGAGTCTCTGGTTCTCTCTCTCTCTCTCTCTCTCTCTCTCTCTCTCTCTCTCTCTCTCTCTCTCTGTGCATGTGTCTGTATGTCTTTCCATTTCTCTTTCTGTATCTGCTTGTGTCTGAGTCTCTCCCCTATCTCTTTTTAAGTGATATATGAAAGCATAAAGATTACATTTAGTGTAATACATTTAATTACATCGTGTAATATTAAAACCAGGTTAAAGGGATCTATATCCTCATGTTTATCATTTCTTCATTATGAAAGCTTCCAAATTTTTATTTGGAAGCTTTGGGAGATGTACAGGTCATTCCTTCAGTCATCCTTCCCCCATGCATGTCAGAATTTCATACTGACAAATGTAGCATAGACGGCATTGACCAGCCATCCCTCATCTCTCCCTGTCTGCCATTTCCCCTAGGCTCTGGCGACCACCATTCTTCTATAGACTTCTGTGAGAAGAGCAGATTTCACATGTTACTGACATCATGTAGCACCTGTCTTTCATAGGACACTTTGCAGTTCTATCCAGATTGTTGGAATCTTAAAAAACAAAACAAAACCAAACAAAACTTCATGTTATATTCTAATGATATTATTTTGGAGAAGATAGGATTCACACACCAGTGTGCAGTAGAGTACTGCTCTAGAGTCTTTCAGACAGACTAGCTATCTGATTTTTAATTACCAAGTGCAAGCCCTGGGTCAATCAAAAAAGGTTGGTCACTGCTGGAGATGGATCAGGTTTCATTTAAGAAAGCCAGGAAGCAAACATAGATTATATCCTGGGCCAGCTATGTATGTGAACTTCCTCCAAGTGGACCAAAGATGAGAGTGCCCGTACCAGCATCTTAGCTTGAAAGGCAATGACATAGGCATGCAGTGGGTGCTAGTGAGGTGCACAGTCAGCTGCATCTGAAAAAGAAGGACCTGAAAAGACATTTTCCCTCTGTTTGCACTCAAGATCCCCTTTTAGAGCCTATTCTTGAAGATAAGACTGGTTTCTCCTCTTAGCCTGTGGGAGCCTCATGAGTAATCTAGTATGAGTCCTGGAAACCTGTGGACCAGAGACCTTGGTGCCTACTCTTCTTCTTGTAACTGTCCTGGAGATTTTGCACCTTTGATGTTGACTGATGTTGATTGATGTTGTGCTATGTTCAAGGGATGGCTTTTCAGGAAACTCTGGATCCAGTAGTCCCTGCATGATTTAATGAACTGTCCTCAGATCTTGACTTTGTGGTTCTATTCTCCTTGACTTCCTGGGTGCTTCTTTGGGTTCACGTTCCCTGTTTTTTTTTTTTTTTTTTTTTTTTTTTTTGTTTTCTTTTTTGGTTTTTCGAGACAGGGTTTCTCTGTGTAGCTTTGCGCCTTTCCTGGGACTCACTTGGTAGCCCAGGCTGGCCTCGAACTCACAGAGATCCGCCTGGCTCTGCCTCCCGAGTGCTGGGATTAAAGGCGTGCGCCACCACCGCCCGGCTGACGTTCCCTGTTTTTAAATCTGAATTTTCTGTGTTGCCACATAGTCTAATCACTACTGTAGAATTTGTGGATAGTCCATATGCTTGACCTAACCCTTCCTACACTCTGTTTCAGTCAGCTCTGAAAGGATCTTGAATGTGTCTAGAGGTATATACACTGTCCATGTATTTTGTCTCATGTCTGTTCAGTAGACATAGCAGAGCCACCTGCTCAGTGTCTAAAATATTTTATTCTAAAACACATTCTCTAAGAATGTCCAATGTTTATTCATTTTTCTTTTTTATTTCTTAAATTTGTGACTTATTTTTAAGCTCTACTAATTCATAAAGAATAAAAAGAGTTTCTGAGTTTGTAAGAATCCTGACAATAACACTTCACTGGCTCTCAGTATGAAATGAACATCAGGTCAATATGCCATCTCAAAAGTCACTCCAAAGAGAATTCAATTAATTACCTTTAGATGGTTTTTCCCTAGTATAATACAAATGAAAATGAATAATATAGATTTTCATCTCCTCATTTTTCTTTGCTTTATGAGATATTTTATTCTTGAATTCTGTTTTGTTATTCACAAAAGGTATTTTAAAGTTCTTTTTTAATAGAATAGCACAATATTCTTCATATAAAAACCATTAATATTAATGTATTAAATGAACACAAAGAAACAGAAGCTTTCAGAGAAAAAAGGGACTTTGTCGAGATATTTTAGTTTTGTTTCACTGAAGGCGACCCAACACTTAGTGGACCAGTGTTTTTTGCTTACTGAATTGATGGTGTCTGTGGTAATCATCACAGCACACGGTAGTAGGATAAAAGAATGAACAAGAGATTTTCTTCCACTATAACCAAATATTTTTCAGAATATTTTGAATGCATGAATGTAGCAGAAAAGCTTGATGGAAAGAAACTTTTATCAAGTATAAGGTATAATGCTGACTTTTAAGTGTTACAGACTTTTTGTTGTTGTTTGTTTTTAATTAATTAATTTATTTTACATTCCCACCACAGTTTCCCCTCCCTCCTCTCCTTACAATCCCTCCCTCCATTTTCCCTCTGCCTCCCCCGCTTCCCAATCAATCGATCCACTGCTCTGTTTCTGTTCAGAAAAGTGTAGGCCTCCCATAGGTATCAACACAGTATGACATATCCAGTTGCAGTAAAACTAAGCACTTCCTTTTGTATTAAGGCTGGGCAAGGCAATAGTGGATATATTGCACCACCTGGCCATCTCTTGTGATCAGATTGGTGACCACCCCAATTGTCATCAGAGAGCCTTCATCCAGTAACTGATGGAAAGAGAGTCAGAGACCCACAGACTTTTAAAAGACATTAAAATATGCAACTCCAGGTCATTCTATCAAAGCAAAGACTGTTAATTTTGCTTTAAAAGTAGCTTCTGAAAGGAAAAGTATCTGCCCAGGACCCCCAAGGCCATGTCCTCAGCACAAGTTCCCAGCACAAAGGAGATTTATTTGCCCCAGAGGGACGGAGGGCAGGGAATAAGAGGCCAATACAGGAAATAGAAGGTGACAGAGAAGAGGAAGGGAACAAGGGAAAGGGGACAGGGTACTGTCCTGGAGGGACAAAGGACTGCCTCTGGATAGAGAGGAGACAGATTTGGCAATAGCAAAGTGGCAGCTTTTGAAAATAAAGTGGGAAACCTGGGTTAGGATGAGGTGTTTAATTTTAATTGGGCCTGCTAATTAAGTGAGCCAAAGGGGGCTGCTGATTGCTGGACTTCAGTACTTTGATAACAGGACCTTGGTAGTCAGCCTCAGGAGGAAGAAATGGCCAAATAAGGGAAGAGACCTTGGGTGCTAGCTACAGGAACGCAATCTAACATGTCTTAGCAAGGCAAAGGGAATACGGTAGATGAACAAGGCCTGCCAGAGCCATGCTGGCCAAGCTTGAGTTAGCCAGAATCCCTTCAGCTTTTGTAAAGTTTTTCTGTGTCATGATGCTAATTGTTGCCAAGTCTATGTGTAGATGCCTCTTAAACTACAGAAGTCTTCTAAATATTGACAGGTGTTAGATTTGCCTCTTGAAGGATGCAGACCTTCTAAATGACTGGTGTTACATATTTTAAAATCTGTATAGAATTACTTAATTTTCAAAATAGTTTTGCTTGTATTAATTGTTTTTTAGTGTCTTACAAATAAATGGTATGTCTTGCTTTGCAGCTGTAGTTTTGTGAAGCTTTATAGCTAACAGCTTCTGACCAAGGAACCTCAGTGTTTCTGGATGGTAGGGCATTGTCCACAGGATAAGCAGAATGGACTTCAGGTATGCCTGACCCAAGAAACATTTCTTCCATATTTCAGATGCTAAATTTGGCCTAAGGACTTATTGACACTAATTTTTGGCATTTGTCACTTAACCTCCCTGTCCAAATGCCATTTGTCTGGCATCATGGTACCATGGAGAACTGACCACCAGACAGTTAATCAGGAATGTTTTCAGAGATTATTGTTCAGACTAAGGGGGTAGTGCATGCCTGTAATCATAGCCCTCAGGAAGATGAAATAGGAGGATTGTAAATTTCAGACCTGCTTAGGCTTCAAGACCATATCCTATCTTAGAGAGACAAGATGGAGTTGCCTGTTTCAGCCCTTCTAAAAGTCATGAAAGCCAAGAGGTTATGGAAAGTTGTTCTTATACATGGCTACTTGGTACTAACTGTGCTCTAACCTTAGTGCTACTTGCATTCTGTTTATCATACTTCTCTTAGAGATGTTTTCCTCCTCAAGACTGGGGTGCTAAAACAGAAAGTGGAGAAATGGATTCAGCCTGCCAGAAATGAAGGTAATCTGAAGAGACAGATTGCATCAGATTATTGAAATAATAGACTCTCAGGAAATCAGAGTTTCCTAAGACTATCAAGCTGGGAGATGGAAAAGGTGCCAGCTACAGTTTATTTTTTCTTAATACAAATTCAGCTTCTAGGTATGAGGGACCAGCTAGTTTCTAGTAGATGGATGTTCCCACTGAGTTAACTTGGGAAGACAGATGTGAAAGCAGTGGGTAATTTTTGTAGCAACCAGGTCTTGAGGAGACAAAAGTCCCAATAAAACATAACTTTAGCAGAAGATATTATACAGATATTATTTTTCCTTGTAAGGCATTGTAGATTTTCAAAATAGATAAGACCTGAAATTACCCAGAAGCAGGGAAACTGATGGAACTCTTAATAGCCTCTTGGGAAGTATTTGAAAAAGTAAAAATTTGAAAGCTAAAGATCCAGTATTTCTATAATAAAGGAGTGCCAAGGACTGGATTCAACATTCTTGTGAAAGAACAAAATGCAAAGCAGAGAGTTTTATACTGTCACAGAGGTGTGGTGGACTCAGAATTAGTATTGGTGGGGCAGATCCTGTGGATTTTGCCTTCATCTCTCTCAGTTCCAACCTACAAAGTGAGATGGTCTGGGGCCTGCAACAAATTGGTCCCTGATTAGAAGCCAGTTCCTAACTTCTAATCTATCTGCCTGTTGGGGGAAGACTCTGTCTAGATGACGATGATACCTTAATGCATGCAATAAAAATCAGGAAAAAAATAGAAACACGTGATCTAAATATTAAAATCATCACATAAGCACATAAGCCCTTGATAATTTAAAATGGCCTTAATTAAATTCAGAAAATTAAGGAAAGAACTCAAAACAGGTATTTGAATATGACGAGAATAAGGAAAGGATGGAGAAAGTAATACATGTATTAAATATTTCAACATGTGAAAGAAAAAAATATAATTGTTTCAACTTTTGTTTTTGGAACCAACAGCATGGAAATTTTGCAAAACCAGCAGATAAAGAGCTAGATTATTGATGTTAGAAGCTCAGACATTCCTGTTTCCCTCATATTATGAAGTGATTTGTTTGGTATTGAACCAAAAGATTTTCACTGTGGGCAGTAAAATACCAAGATTAATGTGGTATATATTTCATGAAACCTTTAAGATCACATGCTACACACAAGCAAAATGATTAGCAGATATGGATATTCATTGCATCCCTGTTTAAGTATTCATGAAGAGTGACTATTTATAACATGTTCATGTCTTAATCATTAAAAGTAAAACAAGTACAGAAATAGATAACATTATCAGCTAAATATTCATCAATTTAAAATCCTTTAAAAGTGAGAACTGATAACAAAGCTTGAATTTAGTTGTATTTCTAACACAAAAGTATTCTAACGTATTTTTAAAAGAAAAATATGCTGTCATTTGTGCCAAAAATAATTTTGTGGTAAATGGAATAAACTAGGAATAAAAGACAAAACTGTCCAATTTTATTTGTGTGTATATATAGTACAAGTCTTTAGAGCAAAATTGTGGCTATCGGAAGCTGGGAAAGGGGACACTGGGAAATGTTTGCCAAAGGTTGAAAATTTCATGTAGACAGGTTAGAATAGACTCATGAGATCTTTTGCACATCATGATGATGGCAATCTATACAATATACTATATACTTGAAAAATCACTAAGAAAATAGAATTCATGTGTTCTCAACACAAAATGGCGAGTATGTAAGGTAATGTGCTATTAACTAGGTTGATTTAGTCATTCCACAATGTACATTCATATCTGTGGTACTTTGAATGTAATTGGCTCCCATAATCCCATTACCCCAAAATGTCATAGGGAGTGGCACTGTTAGGAGGTGTGGTTTTGTTGGAGCGGGTGTGGCCTTGTTGGAGGAAGTGTGTCACTGTGGAGGTGGGCTTTGAGGTTTCCTATGCTCAGGTGTGTCAGTTGATTTCCTGCTGCCTTCTGGTCAAGATGTAGCCAGCACTGTGTCTGGCTGCACGCTGCCATGCTCCCCGTCATGAACCTCTGAAACTGTAAGCTGTAACCTCTATTAAATGTTTTCTTTGTAAGAGTTGCTGTGGTCATGGTGTCTCTTCACAGCAACAGAAAACCTAAGACAATATCAAAACATTCTGTAATAAGCACAAATGTGTGCAGTCTTTGGTATAATAAACAAATTGCAGAGGAAGTAGGCACATGTCAGTTGAGACTACTTCTTTCCCATAAAACTAATTCCAAAGTTTTCCCACACAAAACCAAGCAACAGTTCCTGGCAACAGTTTTCAGATCTTCTGTGTGTTTTAACACACTCCTCCCCTAAGTAGTCAGGATGTCAACAGATCTCAGTGTAACAATACATGTGGAGGAATATGAATGTAAATCATTGGTTAGACCAATCAAGAAATGCCACTGTGGATTTCATCCATGATATGGCGTTTGGATATTTTTCACTTCTGTCTTTCAGACTTTTCTAATCTTTTAGGGCCTCTTAGACTTTGACTTTTGACTTCGACTTTTTTTTTTTTTTTACATTTTTATTTTTATTTTGCAATACAATTCAGTTCTACATATCAGCCATGGATTCCCTTGTTCTCCCCCCTCCCGCCCCCCTCACCTTCCCCCCAGTCCACCTCCCATTCCCACCTCCTCCAGGGCAAAGCCTCCCCCGCAGACTGAGATCAACCTGGTAGACTCAGTCCAGGTCACCAACTGAATCAGGCCCTCTGAATGGGTGAGACAGTTGATTGGCTTGATCTGTTTGGGAGTCATCCAGGCAGTGGGACCAGGTCCTGTGCTCATTGCATGAGTTGGCTGTTTGAAACCTGGGGCCTGTGCAGATCACTTGGCTCGGCCTGGGAGGAGGGGACTTCGACTGTTTTTACACACCCATTACCTTTGCTTTAAAGTGTCCCTTATTTAATTCCTTTAACATTCTTTTTTTAGATCTAATGAGAACTACTGCTACAAGTTAATATCGTCACTGAGGAAAAAAATAACAGAACATAATAGGATTTTTTTCCAGAAAACAACAATTTGGAATTCTGAAGGGACCAATATTAAGTACTCCACCCAGCAGTAAACCTAAGTCCTTTTACAGTTTCTCTAACCCTGATTCTGTCTCTCGCTCACTTGTCCATTCCTTATATGTGGCATTGGATTCCCAACTTTCATATTCTGTTTTAAGGTATACAAAAAAAATATGTTTCCAGAGTAAAGTAGAACAATCAGAAACTTGATAGAGTTCATTGAAATCAAGTCAGAGTTAAAGATTCTAGCAGTGTATCTCAGAGTGGCAATATAACTCAGAAGTTAATAAATGTATCTAAAATATTTTTTGAGATTTTATTTCTTACTGAAAGTTTTCTTGACATAGCATTTTCCTTCCTTGTATGTTATTCTAGTTTTTAAAAATTTACATTAAATATCTGTATATTTTAATATTTAAATATATGCTTATTTAGATACATACTTATGCATGCGTACAGTATATAGTTAGCTATTATACAAAACAAAAGGTTGCTCTCTTTTTCCATTGGCTTATTATATTATTATTGTACACAGTATTGAATTTCATATAGAAAATTTATTTTAATTCACCACCTCCCATTCTTTTTCTTTAGTATCATCTCTGATCCTCCCCTCACTCCCACTAGTTTCTTACTGTGATGATTAGCCTCAATTGTCAATGTAATGAGATCTAGCTAATCTAGGGAGACAAGCTTCTGGGAAAGCCAACTGGGGATTTTCTTGATTAGGTCAATTAAGGTAGGACAACCTGTCTACTGTGGGTGGCACCATTCCTTGGGCTGAGAACCTGAACTTCATAATAAGGAGAAAGGGAGGTGAACACACGCCTTAGTTACTCTTTACTTCTTGACTGCCTGTGCAATGTGAGAAGCTGCCTCAAGCTCCTGTATCTGTGAATTCACTACAGTAATAATCTACACCTAATACTGTGAGTCAAAATAAAGCTTTCTCCCTGGAGCAATGTCTTTTTTATTTTCATGCTGCCATGTATGTGCATAGGTGTGTGTGTGTGTGTGTGTGTGTGTGTGTGTGTGTGTGTGTGTGTAGGGGGGTTCTTCTTCTTTGGGGAATATTTGCCACTGGTCCACGAGGGTGGAGGAAGCAGAAACAGGGAACAGGCCTCAGATGGCTATGGATATGATGGAGATAGTCCTCTGGAAGATTATTTCAGGTAGGCAACTCAACTTTATTCCAGAGTGTAGGAAATATATAGGATTGGGAAGCCCGGGGACAAAATCTAATTTGCATTTAGTGACATGCACCTATCATAAAACTGGGTTAGTGGCAGCACAACCCTATGAAAATGGCTAGATCACGTTACTTAATTACCATGTAGTGGGGGGGTGGGGAGAACGTTTGTAGGGAGCTATGTTAAGGGTCATCCTTGAGATAAGTCAGGCATCCGGATCTAGAGACATCCTCCAAATAAGGGCATGTAAAGAGCAGGAAGCCTTGCTGAAAAGGGAGTCCTTCATGCTGCCAAGCTTGGATAAAGCTGCCAGGCCATTGTAGGTTGCAACCTCTGACCAGCAGGGCCTTCCAGTAGTTTTGTGTATTTATGAAGAATTCAGTGGTGACCTAATAAATACTGAAGAGTTGAATTGAGTCAGGAATAATAATGCATACCTTTAATCCCAGCACTCAGGAAACAGAGGAAGGCAGATCACTGTGCATTCATGTAGATAGTGATTTCCAGGACAGTCAGAACTATATAGTGAGACCTTGTCTAGAAAAAGAATTACTGCTACTACTACTACTACTACTACTACTACTACTACTACTACTACTACTAAATAATAATAATACAAACCAAACCAAAACAAAAGCAAACAAGAGTTGAATTAGATTAAATGTGTCCTACTAAAGGGTGTTGGTAGCAAAAAACACATGGAAGGTCTACACTAGACCATCTAGATGCATATAGCATTCTGAGGGAGAACTTCCTCGAGTATTTTGAAACTTGGCTATCACCTAAGATTTCAATTGAGTTTTATGGTGCTCTCCAACAAGGCTTCATGCTTATCTAGTCAAGTCTTAAGTCTGTTCTTTGTCTGAGACCACAGGGAATTTACAGAGGAATCTTGTAATTTATCTTTTGGCAATAGAAACTCGTGCTATCTTTGGTTGAAAAAACATATTTATTTCATTTGCTTTCATTTGTCCTAGAATTTAGAGTTCCTTCCTGTGCCTAGTCTTAAGGTATACATTACTTATGTGGATATGCTCTTGGCCTTTTTTTCATTTGTTCATATCTCACTGTCTCTTCTTTTATTGATCAATAGTTACACCCATCATGAATTTCTTATCTTAGAATTATTCCATTCATGTACTGGGTAGACTACTGGGGACACGAATGTTAACTCTTCATTAGGAAGCTATCAATATGTTTCATTCATAGGAGTCTGCTGTGGGGTAATTTTTCTGTACACTGTGAATATATATATTACTCTCATTGTTTAATAATAAAAGTGAGATAGAAAGGCAGGATAGAGTTAGGTGGGACAATCAGACTGAGGACTGGGATGGGCAGAGTCAGGAGAGATGCCAGTGAGCTGCCTAAGAAGCAAGATGCTAGAGGACAGGTAAAGCCATGAGCCACATGGCAATACACAGATTAATAGAAATGGGTTAATTTAGATGTAAGAGCTAGTTAGTAATAAGCCTGAGCTATTGACCAAACATTTATAAGTAATATAAGCCTCTGAGTGGTCATTTGGGAATTGGCAGGTGGGAGAGGAAACATCGATTTACAGGAATCAGAATTTTCTTGAGTTTGTCTAAGTGTTTTTTTTTTTTTTTCCCACTGCACTGAAGTCATGCAGTCAGAGTAAGGCAGCTGCGGAATAAGGTGAATAAAAATACAGACAGATATGTGAGCCTAGCATTGCTCTAGTACTTTTGCTTCCCAGCCATTGTTTCACATTCCTTATGAGGAAAGATAATGACAATACTAATAAACATAGCTGCTGAGATTCATTGATCTGTCCGATAATGACAGCAATCATGAACAAGGGAGCTGTCTAAAGAATTATATGGACTAAACCTTATTTCTTCACTAATGCTATTTTTTAGGTACTCCTGGATAGATATCTCAACCTGATCTTGTCCAACTTTATGGTATTTGTTTTACTCAATATGTTTTCTATCATTTTGATCACTTAAAACTTTTTTAACAGAATGCATTATATTTCTCTAAAGTCTACATATGCCTTTTTATTTTATAATTCATTAAATCTTTCATTGCAATATTAACACATTATAATATAACATGTTCTTGAATTTTAAAACTTGCTTATATAATGTTCATCTGTTGGTTATGTATTACCTTGCCTTTTATATTTTATATCCAAGTAGATATGCTTAATTTTATCTTTTTTCTTTGAAAAAGTATTTTATAAATTATATTCTGATAATGGTTTGGATCACCTCCTCCAACTTCTCCCAGATCCTGTACAACTCCCCACCTACTCAACTCCACATCCCTTTTTTCTCTCTTTATTTATAAAACAAACAGGTAAACAAAAACAAACAAACCATAATTAAAATATAAAACAAAACAAAAGAAAAAACAGAAGAAACACATATAGACAAAACTCAAAAAACCACAAAAGTGGAAAATCATAATAAATAAAGACCAGTAAGACAAAAATAATGTTCAAAAAAACAATATGAGTCAAAATGTCTACAAAAAATGCCATTGAGTTCATTTTGTGTTGGTCATCCATTGCTAGACATGGGGCTGACCTTTAAGTGTGGTTGATATACCCAGTGAGACTCCGGTGGGAAAACTTATTCTTCCTTTGCTAGTAGATATCAACTGCAGATAGCTTCTTGGTGAAAGATTGGAGTCCATGTCCGCTTACCATCTCTGCACTGGGTCCCCATCTGGTTTGGACCTGTGAGGGCTCTGTACATGCTGTAGTAGTCTGTGTGGGTTCATAGATGCATCAGTCCTGTTATGTTTGGAAGACACTACTTCCTTGGTGTCATCCATCTTCTCTGCCTCTTCTTCCACATAGCCCCTTGAGACCTGAGGGGAAGGGTTTTGATGAAGACATACAATTTAGAACCAAGTGTTCCACATTTCTGCATATTTTTGAGTAATGGGTCTTTGTCTTAGTTTCCTTACACTACAAGTGGAAACTTATTTGTGAGGCACTGATCTGTGAGTATACCAGAGTGTTGTTAGAAATCATTTTATTGCTGTGCTCTCTTAGCACAACAATAGTATTTGTTTTTTTCCATAGGTGCATGTCTATATAATTTTATATTCTTGACCACCTGAACAGCATCAGGCATGGGTTCCATTTCCTGGAGTGGGCCTTAAATACAATCAGATAGTGGTTGGTTACTTCAACCACATTTGTGCTTCTATTGTGCCAACACATCATGCAGATAAGTTGCCATGGTTGAGTGAAGGAATTATAGCTAGGCTGCTATTTGTATTTGTCTTCTGGTAGCATGCAGAGTACTTTTTGGTACCATGAACAGTAGTTAGTAGGGGTGAAGGCTCTAAATTTCTCTGTGCTCAATGAGTTATATAAGTTTTGTCTTCAGCAATAGGTCCTTGCTATTATGATAGTTAGCATTACATTTAAAATTTAAACTTACAATGTTTGAGGGACCAAAAAGAAAAGTAAAATAAAGCCTCTAGCATGTGAGCCCCTAGCTGGTACAGGTTGTGCCCTGTCAGCCCACTTCCAGACGTTGAAGAATATTCTTAAATCGATGATCTTATAAAATTGACCACCCTAGCAAGATAGTAGGCCATAAGACTAACTTCTATTTCTGCTTTGGTAATCAAAGCTGTTTACTTTTCTCAAAAAATAACTGGGACAACTGTAAGACTGTAGATGTAACCAGCCGTCTTATTAAATAAGAAACACAGAACCAATGCAAAGAAGAAAGCCAAGAGGTCAGAGCTAAGAGCAGAAACCTTACCCTTCCTCCTGCGATGGTCCTACCTCTCCGAAAGAGAGCTAATTCCTGTGTTAAAGTCTTTATATAGACTTTCTGTTCTGCCTTCTCATTGGTTGTAAACCCAACCACATGACCGCCTCATCACTGCCTGTCTGTACAGACCTCCAGGTCTTCTATGGTTGGTATTGAGATTAAAGGCGTGTATATCCAATGCTGGCTGTATCTCTGAACACACAGAGACTTACCTAGCTCTGCCTACCAAGTGCTGGGATTACAAGCGTACGCCACCACTGCCCGGCTTTCCTATGGCTTGCTAATAGCTCTGACCCCCAGGCAACTTTATTTATTAACATACAAATAACATTTTAATACAAATAAAATATCACCATATATATTAAAATAAGGCCCCACTTACAGTAAGCAGAATACATGTAATCTTGTGGGTTTTGCCTTTCTTTATAAGCCCTGGGCTGATATGACTAGGTTCTTCATCTTGGAAATGCTCTCAGATGCAATCCTGTCCCCACATTGGATGGCAGTACTGAAATGAGAAACCTCTTATTATTAAAATTTATTTATGGTTATAGTTAATCTTTGAGTGACCTCAAAGATTGGCAATAGCTTGAAATGTTTAGGGGTTTCCATAATGCCACTTGACTAATGACTTAAATAGATGTAACACATTCCTCAAAGTTGATGTTCCACTTGGCGGCAAAAGCTGTCTAGTTTGGACATTGTCTCCCCTGTCTTAGTTACGGTTTTATTGCTGTGAAGAGACACCATGACCACGGCAACTCTTATAAAGGAAAACATTTAATTGGGGCTAGCTTACAGTTCAGAGGTTTAGTCCATTATTGGTGATGATGGGAAGCATTGTGGCAGATATGGTGCTGGAGAAGGAACTCAAAGTCTACATCTGGATCAGCGGGTGAAAGGAAGAGAATGTCACACTAGACCTGGCTTGAGGATCTGAGACCTCAAAGCCCACTCCCTATTGATATACTTCCTCCCACAAAGCCACACCCACTCCAACAAGGTCATACCTCCTAATAGTACCACTCCTTATGAGCCTATAGGGGTCATGTTTATTCAAACCACCACACCCCATCTATGTTTCTGTTGGTGACTCCATCTATGTTTCTTTCATATACGTATGTATTTTAAGAAGCTTTACTGTAATGGGTTCCATATGACCCCTCAAAAAGCTTAGTGTTAGTTGTTCCTCTTTTTACTCCCTCTCTTACCCCCTCTTTCTTCCCCTTCCCCATTTAATCCTCCAGTTCTAGTCTTCCTCTGACTCTCCATAGCTATATGTTCTGGTGTGTGCGTGTGTGCGTGTGTGTGTATGCAGAATCCATGCTTCAATTCAGCTCAAACAAACATTATATTCTTTTGTACTCTGTAGTGGTGAATAGATATTTATTCAATGTATTCAATGATTAAACAATCTATAGCTGGTTATGTGGCCATATATATATAGTCATTATATACTGATAGCTTATACTGAGTGGGTTTTGTCACACTGGAGAACTTGTTTGCTTATAATTTGATGAGATAAAGTAATTTTTTATTTATTTTATTTTATTCTATAATTTAATTTAATTTTACGTATCAGTCACAGATACCCTTGTTCTCCCCCTTCCCGCCCCCCCTGCCTTCCCCCCAGTCCACCCCCATTCCCATGTCCTCCAGGGCAAAGACTCCCCTGAGGATTGAGTTTAACCTGGTAGATTCAGTCCAGGCAGGTCCAGTCCCCTCCTCCCAGGCTGAGCCAAATGTCCCTGTATAAGGCCCAGGTTTCAAACAGCCAACTCATGCACTGAGTACAGGACCTGGTCCCACTGCCTGGATGCCTCCCAAACAGATCAAGCTAATCAACTGTCTCACTTATCCAGAGGGCCTGATCCAGTTGGGGGCTCCTCAGCTATTGGTTCATAGTTCATGTGTTTCCATTCATTTGGCTGTTTGTCCCTGTGCTTTATCCAACCTTGGTCTCAACAATTCTCGCTCATAAAAAACCCTCCTCTTTCTTGCCAATTGGACTCCCGGAGCTCCACCTGGGGCCTGGCCATGGATCTCTGCATCCAGTTCCCTCAGTCATTGGATGGGGTTTCTAGCACGACAATTAGGATGTTTGGCCATCCTATCACCAGAGTAGGTCAGTTTGGGCTGTATCTCGACCATTGCCAGCAGTCTATTGTGGGGGTATCTTTGTGGATTTCTGTGGACTTCTCTAGCACTTTGCTTCTTTCTATTCTCATGTGGTCTTCATTTATCATGGTCTTTTATTCCTTGTTCTCTCTCTGTTCTTGATCCAGCTGGGATCTCCCGCTCCCCCAAGCTCTCTTTCCCTTGAACCTTGCCCTTCATTACCCCCACTCATGTCCAGGTTGTTCATGTAGATCTAATCCATTTCTTTGTCATTGGGCGATCCCTGTGTCTTTCTTGGGGTCCTGTTTTCTAGGTAGCCTCCCTGGAGTTGTGAGTAGCAGTCTAGTCATCTTTGTTTTACATCTAGTATCCTCCTATGAGTGAGTACATACCATGTTTGTCTTTCTGAGTCTGGGTTACCTCACTCAGGATGATTTTTTCTAGATCCATCCATTTGCCTGCAAACCTCATGATGTCATTGTTTTTCTCTGCTGAGTAGTATTCCATTGTGTATATGTACCACATTTTATTTATCCATTCTTCAGTTGAAGGGCATCTAGGTTGTTTCCAGGTTCTGGCTATTACAAACAATGCTGATATGAATATAGCTGAGCAAGTGCTCTTGTGGTATGATTGAGCATTCCTTGGGTATATGCCCAAGAGTGGTATGGCTGGGTCTTGGGGGAGATTGATTCCCAATTTTCTAAGAAAGCACCATATTGATTTCCAAAGTGGTTGTACAAGCTTGCATTCCCACCAGCAGTGGAGGAGAGTTCCCCTAGCTCCACATCCTCTCCAGCATAAGGTGTCTTCAGTGTTTTTGATCTTAGCCGTTCTGACAGGCATAAGATGGTGAGATAAAATTATTATCTAGACGCCATTTTAACTAATACTGCTTTTCACTTTTTATGAAACATTTTAAATGATTCATACATTTCTTAATTTAATTCAAAACTTTAAAAGATCAGAAAACAATGGGCAAAGTTATTCATTTTATTATTTTCTTGTCATTTAACCATATTTACTTTTTAATAACTTGAATTTATTAAGTTGAAGTAGTGATCTCAGAGCATTTGAAATTACTGATAGCACAAGATTAATAGGAATGTCTAACAATCTTTGCATAGGAAGATGCTGTTCAGAGGGTCATGTTAGATGCCATGACAACCAAAGCTGACTGTCTAGTATGGTGTTTGAAAATGATAATGATTCAGATATGACATTTTGTAGAATGTCCAAATGTTACATAAAGCAGGTAGGGTGTTCAACTAATTGGATCACTTCTTGCAATGAAATGCCATACTTTAGACATCAGGAGCCCAGAGGTGTTCTTTTCTCTACTGCTCTTTGATCTTTCAAGAAAAAGAGCTCTGTATAATACTGTGAAGTTTTCCAAAAACCAAGGAATAATAAAAACAGAAGAGTCTTTGTAGGTAGTGTGGGTGTCTTGGTTTCTTTTTTTTCCATCAGCACAGCAGCTGCAACTGAATCTCTTGCTATTTCAGCCAGTAATTACATCTCTGTAGTTACTGGTCCACTTCTCAGGCAGTGGCATGATAGGACTTTTACATCTCACCAGATCTGCCTCCTGCTGCTACCAGCAAATACAGATTTTTAATCTAAATCTCTATCATTCTATTTATCAATAAGACTCAGGAGTCAGAGACTGGGGTAAAAACCTGCTAGCTCTGAGAGGCTGAGGAGCAACTAGCTGATCTTCCCAATTTGCCTGCATCTCAGAGGGCTCTTCTGCTCTGCCAAACCAAAAGAAAAGACACCATACTCAAAGTTCTTCCCTACTACTTCCTACGCATCTCTCTACTCATCTTCCAGACTCTCTCTGACTCTCTATGATTACTTTCTGTCAGCTGTGTGCTGACTCTGCCTCCTGACCCAAGGTTGATTTTATTTAATTAATGCAAAAACAAATTTGAGGTTCAAAGTATGATTGAATATCCCATGGCATAGGTGCACTGCTTTCTGTCCTTTTTTAGATACAGGTCACATTTTAGACTGGATGAATCCATAAGTTCCCATGCAATTTCTATTTTCTCTAAGTCTATGACATATTACATTTTATTCATGATACGAAAGACTCAGAATGAATATCGAGAAGATATGCAATTTGTCTCTTAAGAGGTATTATAGGAAAATAATTACTGTAAGTGATTTCCTGAAGCTGTGTAGCCACTGCAGGTCAGGATTCAGAGTGACTCCCTTTTATATTTCACATATCTCCAGAAATACCTTATTTTAGAGTATATCATTAGTATACGCTATTTATCTCGTTAGAACTCTGTCATTAGAAAGAAATGTACTTGTAGGCCAGAGAGATGGTTCCGTGGGTCTAGACTCTTGCTACCCAGTTTAATGACCTAATTTGTATCCTTGGGACATCCCTGGGTAGGAGAGGACCAACTCCCACTAAGATTTCATCTGAGTTCCACACCAGTTCAATGACATTTGTATATACACATGTACTCACATAGTCACTCACAAAAAGTAAATAGGTTAATTGATAAAAATATATTTGCAACTTGGAGAAAAAATAATTGGTGGTATATGATGAAAATGGTTTCTTCTCTTAAAACTTTATTATTGTAATTATAACATCTTAATGATTGTAGCATATTAATAATTTCTTGTATCCTGAGGCTTGGTCCCAGTTGTACATCCTGTACATGGGCAAGGTGGCCAGAGTTGGGGGTGGTACATCAGTCTGGTTGCTCCTACCACATTCAACTATCAGATCTTACCTGGGGTGCTCATCTTGTGCCCAATTCTAGTATGATGAGCTACCTGAACCCTAAGCCACCTGCATCCTTCTCAAGCCCCCTATCCTGGAACATTGCCCAGTCTGGATAATTTTTCCTGGCTCACGCCCATGGCCTCAGGCTTGTAGTATGCCTATAGACTAGAGAAGAAAAGAATACCTACTAGTTTACACTACTTTACTTACAAATAATTCCATTGAATTATCATCTTCTGTGACTCATTTTTTACATCTGAGAATTATGTATATAGCTTATATTTTGCAAAATATGAATTTAAATGTATTAAAGTACAGAGAAAGCATCTGGAAACATTACCACTGAAAATCATGTTAAATTTATGTTTGTTTAAAATATATATTGCATGACAATATCTATTTTCAATAAAAATACATATTTGTCTTTAGTATAAATATAGAGGAAATGACACTAAGTGGTTATTGTAGCTGCAAAAAACTCATAAAATATTTCAATTCTATTCTATTAAAGTAGAATAAATTGAATAGCTTATATTCTATTGTATTATTGACACTAATAAACTAACATTTTTATTATTAACCATGGCTTAAATGATGGGGTTTTTTAAATTTGTAATTAAATAGATACAGGATCATAAGCACTCTTATTAAGTAGTTAAGTCTCAAATACTTTGAAGAGTCCCAGTATTTTGTTTTAGTTTTTTAAACAAACTTCCTAATTAATCCTTAGGAAGCCAGCACAATTTTGTGAAAATAAACGGTAATAAGTGTGGTACAAAACAGAAATGATGGGGTAACTCTATTCATGAATATAGATGCAAAATTCTAAACTGCATCAAGCTAAATCCTGCAAAACAAGTTCTCATATTTATGGACCATGATTAAGTAGCATTTATATCATGAAAGCAAAAATATTTTAGCATTAGTAGAGCTGTTTAAGTGTTATTCAATACTGGCATAAAGAAGGGGTGAATTATATGATAAATTTAACAGTGAAAAGTATTCATATAATGGATTAGGCCTTATGTATTAGTAAGTAATTGATCAATAGGTATATTATCAAGTATTTGATAAGTTACAATAGAACCATCAGCTTTACACATGGTTAAGGTACAATTAGGTTGTAATTGTACTTCATATAAAAATAATAAACTCCAGATGGCTTAAGTATACATTAGAAAATACTTTTAAATTATTTTTTAGAAAGCATGGAAATTTTAACAAATTTTACATAGAGGTACATTACTGAAACAGAAAAGATTGAAACCACATTAAAACAAAAACTCTATACAGTAAGATGACCATAACTCTAATTCATAGGCAACAAACAAATTGGGAAGGTAATTAGAGCATTTACCACATTTCATGTAGAATATATGAAAAATACTTAAAATTAACAAAAGAAAACTATAAACAAAATTTAAATGAACATGGAGTATAAATAGAAAATTCACCAATATGAATAATTTAGGTAAAATATATTAAGAGGTGTTGAATTTCAGTAGTAACAAGGAACAAAAATAAATAGTTCAGGAAGCTAATACCTGTGATGCATCTGTTGGGGTCTCTGGGAGCTGACATTTGGTACTACTTTTACATACACAGGAGTTTTGAATATAACTGTGGTCCTCTGTGAAGGACTAAAATTCTTTTAGATAAAGTTTCATGAAGCAATATTTCCATATTTTCTAAATTTCCATGAAGTCTCTTACTAAGTCATGTACTTACTCTAAGTATCTGTGCTGTTGATTGTTAGTAGGAAGCAGAATGGTGACATTTATATATTGCCTCTATTCTGTACTGTCTCTTTATACAGTCTTTCTTTAAATAGTCCCCATTGAAAAACAGACTTCTATCTAACTCTACTCTCCACCTCACCCCTTTCCCATGAAAGTAGAAATATTGGTATAGAATTGAATGATAAATAGAGAAAAGAAGCAATGATAGCTGAGGATGAATGAACACACAGATTGTATGATATTAAGGTCTTGAGAAAGATTCTAAGCAAGGATAATATTGTCTCCTATTTAAATTATACCTGATATCTGAAAGGGCAAAGCCATGTGAAGCTAAGACCGTCTCTGCTTTTGGAATCCCAGGAGATTTAATGACTTTCAGGAACCTTGAGTAGAAAGAACTCCATTGGGAAGTATGTTTATCATAGCCATGGATGATGGGCAGGACTAATTGTTAATTAATGATGTTAATTAATGCAATTAATTATTGCAACTGAGTAAGACTTGAGTGATGCATTAAGATGGTTTGACCCTTAGTTTTAGGTTACATCTACTTCTATTCTGTGATATATTTTTGAAGTGCTTGTCCTTTTGGCAAGGTTATACTCTAATGTTGATGGTCAGATGTATTAGGAATGAAAATCTCCTCATAATATATTATTCACTAAAAAGAATTAGCTTGGAATCACATGGATTAATCTGGTCATAGGATAAAATTTCAGTGCTAAGTTTGTAAAGTTGTCAGGAGGTAGAAATAGTGGAAGCTCAAGAAACAGCTTTATAAAGTGGATAGTTAATTCTTTTAATGTATCTGTAGCATACACTAGATATACAAAGTGTTAAGCATATATTTCATATCATTTCTGTGTCTGTTATGTAAATGTCAAGCTTACTTTAGATGGCCAGATAATCAAATAGTTTTCTATGAAATAACTTGGGACAGCATTCAGAACTGTCTTGGGAAAAAAAAGTTTGCTCTGCCCCAAAAAAGGTTTATTTTTGTCAGTAGCTTCTGTGAAGCACTCTATATACATGTGATAGGATTGTCTCTGTTTGAGGCAAGGCTGACCATTGCAGGACTTGGAGAAACAGGTGGCCATACCCAATAGTTTAAGACCATGCTGAAAATGCCAACATTGTTACTTAGGGTGAATAATTGATTCACAGAATATCAACCTAGAGAATGAATTGAAGGACGTGGATACTTAACCATGTATGCTCAAGAAATCCTAGATCAAAACCAGACATTCAAACTCAAGTTAGTTTGTTTGGATAGAAACTTTCACATGTGCTTTCATGCTTAGGATCCCAGAGAGTGAAGTGTCCTCACCCCTGGGGAGGTGGTTAGTAGAAACACTGTCTTTGCAAATCACCTCAAGTTTGCCCTAAGTCTTTTCCCCCACAACTGTATTTTGACTGTAATAACCATCAGCAGCAGGAAGCCTTCTCCAAATTGTCATTAGTGTGTCCATTCAGAAGATCTTGTAAAAGACTGTTTATTTTAATTTTGCAGGTATTTTGGCTTTGGACACTGCCTATCAAGGAAATACTGCTTTCCTTATCTTTGTATTCATACGGAGATAATTTCTACTGTTTGTATATTTCTCTGAATGCTTTAGTTTGTTATATTTTTATCACCAACTACATTTCAACCACATCAGAATTATAAATTCTAGTTAAAATTCAAAGCTTTCAAAATAAGGGGAAGGTGTGTAGGAGAGGTTAACTTCTGCCAGTTGTATTTTCGACACTCTTTCTTACCTACTAAATCTCATTATCATATTTTCATTCATTGATGTGATATTTTGAAGATTCACCAAGAAAGCATTCTTTAGCCAACCACTGAACATTTTCACAGATGCATGAATACTGTCCTTTTACAGAATTCAGTCCATTTATTTATTAAGGGGCATGCTTTCTACACCGAGCAAGTGAGTATCAACAGACAACTCGCAGAAGTCCATTCTCCCGGGTTACTGTGTGAGGCTAGGCGTTGATCTCAGGCTGTCAGGGGTGGTGGCAACTGTCCCTGCTGTGTCAATGCATCAGCCCAGATGTTCTTCTTAACCGTAGTCCGATAAAGTTCTTTAAATTAGGCGGAAGTACTGCCTTCCTTCCTCTGATGGTTAACATTTAGCTATTCCTGTGAAAGACAGTAAATAAAATGCTTTCATTTTTTATTATTTGGCTCTTTCCAACCATCATTTATTACTAAAGGAAAGTTTATCTGGGACTGGCGAGATTGCTCCGTGGTTAAAGTCACTTGCTGCTGTGTGGGGGTCTCTGCAAATGCCAGAGTCAGCATAGTGTCAATCTGCACCAGGCAAGAAGGATATCCGGTTAAAGGAGACTCAGTAGCGGTGTTGGGTCAAACTCTCTCTCTCTCTCTCTCTCTCTCTCTCTCTCTCTCTCTCTCTCTCTCCTCCCTTCCTTTCTTTTCTTGTTGTGTTGTTCTTCCTCCTCCTCCCCTTCCTTCCTTCTTCTTTTTTTGAAAACATTCTTCTGTAATATAATAATACATCCCAACCACAGATTCTGACACCAGGAACTTTATTTTAGACAAGCTCAGCACAATTTTTGAGAAAAGTTTTCTGATGATAATTGACTCAATTTCACATGTGTAAGACAAATTTACACTGAAGTTTTTTACAAAGTACATATGGCCTCTTCCATAAAGATGCTCTTTATTGACTGAGAAGCAATGCTCAAGATAAAGGTCTAGGGAGGAAGAGTTTGGGATAAAAAAACACAGTAGTCTGGGGACTCAAGTGTGGCCTGGCCCTGAAGATAGAGATCACCAGGCTATTAACCACACTCATTCCAGAACTTCCTGGAGGAAACTAGACACACAGCTCCTCTGTGAGACACCCTATGTATTTAACACTCCTGCTTTCCCTGATGCTTATCTGTGAGCACAAGGACTTCGTGCCCTCCACATTGCTAAGCTTCATAACTTGAGGTTCATCCCCAGAATCAGAACGGTGGAAGGGGAGAACAGAGTCTCACAAATTGACCTCTAAACTCCACACATGTACCATGGCAGGCATACCCACATAGACACACAATAAAAAAATGTAAAAAATTAATACCAAGAATGAGTTATCAACAGTTTAGGGAAAGTTTTCAGAAAAAACAATATGTTTATGTTACTGATTTAATAACGAAAGGTTGTCCATGTAATGCCTATATTTCCTAGTTCTATAGGCTATCCAGTTATGACCTGGCTTTGCATGTTTTGCTATTCAGACAACAGAAATGTGTTTTGGTAAATCATATTATTGCTCAAGAAAGCTGTATGGTGATCATAAAGTAGATATCAGCCTGAAAACATCCAGAGCTAATCTGATCTTTGGATTTTATATATATTCTCCAAAAATGTTGCAAGCTGAGAAAGTGCTGCATGAGACTGGACTCACATGCAAGGGCTACTTGGTTATTTTTATTATTGGTTTTGTTTTATTTTTGAAATATTTATTTCTTTTGGTTCCTGCATATGAATGTTTGCCTGCATGCATCTATGTGCCCCTCATGTGCCTGGTACAGGAGCAGGCCAGAAGGCGGCATTGGATTGAACAGGAGTTATGATGATTTTTAGCCATTATCTGAGTGCGGGAAGCCAAACCGGATTCCTCTGGAAGAGCAACCTGTGTTCTTTACCACTGAGCCATGTCTCCAGGATGTTTCTTACTAGTTTTAGATTAAAAAGTGTGTATTTGAAGTACTGTATAAATTATTGTAATGGCTAATCTTAGTCATCAATTTGACTACCTCTAGAATCAACTAGGCTGGCTCTGCCTAGAAGGGGTTTTCTTGACTGGACTATTTTAGGTGGAAAAAGCCACCCTCAATCTGGGTCACACTTCCAGTGGCTCCCAGCACAAAAGCACAAGAAAGAGCTAAGCTTTTAGTTTTGTCTGCTTTCTCTCACTCTGCTTTTTTCCATCTTACTTTTTCCTTCTTTGAGATTATAATATAATGACACAGTTTCCCTTCCCTCCCTCCAATCTGCCCCTATCCTCCTCCTTGCACACTTTAAACATTGATAGCCTTTTTTCCCTCTTTGTTATTACATACAAATATGTGTATCATTACACATATATTCCTAAATACACAAATACAACCTGCTCAGTCTGAATAATATTACTTGTATTTATGTTTTTTAGGATTGATCGTTTGGCGTTAGGTAATCAATTGGTATGCTTTTCTCTGTGAGAATAATTTCCCCTGCTCTCTGCGTTCCTTAGCTCCTTATACTTCTGTATGTGGGGTTGATGCCTTGTGGGCTTTCGTCTGTTTATTTTATCATATCTTATTGCAGCTTTCCTTGTTCAGCAGTCATGTTGGTGTGCCATTGGATGGTCTTCCTATGTGCTGTGAATATGTGTTGCTCCCATTGGTTAATAAAGAAGCTGCTCTGGCCTATGGCAAGACAGGTTACAGCCAGGTGGGAAATCCAAGCAAAGATATAGGGAAAAGAAAGGTTCAGTCAGGGAGAGCCCATCCAATCACCCAAGGAGCAAGATGCTAACAGACCGGTAACACCACAGCCACATGGCAAAATATAGATTAATAAAACTAGGTTAATTTAAGATGAAAGAGCTAGTTAATAATAAGCCTGAGCCATAGACCAAACTGTTTGTAATTAATATTGGTGTCTGTGTCTTTATTTGGGACCAAGTAGCTCCAAGACATAGTAAAACTTCCAGCTGCATTGGTGAGACCTTATGAATATAGATTCTGAAATTTCTAGGAGACACAACCTCACAGTTATCCCCCTGGCCCTCTGTCTTTTACAACCTTTCTATTCTACCCCATCATCGGCAATGTTCCCTGAGCTTTGGGTACGGGAGTTGTTTCTAGATATATCTGTTGGGACTGGGCTCTATAACTCTCCATTTTTATTGGTTGTGGTTTTCTGTAATGGTCGCCAGAATGCAGGGTGTAGTAGTGGCAAGTATTCCTTGGCAGTAACCAATAGCTCTCTGATTGGACTTAAGACCCATTTAAGGGAAATCATGCCTGACACTGGATACCGAACCAGTTACCTAGAACTAGTGAAGTCATGGATCTTGGATTAGCATATACAATCACCACTTTAATAAGCCAGTATAAGCCCTAACTATATTCTAAGTATTTGTCCGTATATTCACATACAAGTATACTCCTTACTCTCGTCATGGAAACTCTTGTGGGCACACTTATCTGTCTTGTTGCTTAGGGTTTTTGTTTGTTTTGTCTATATTAGAACTAACTTCTCTGGGATTCCAACATGGACTATTAACAGCTCTCCAGAAATCCTCTAGAACGCCAGCACCAGACTGTGACTGCTGAGATATCCAGCCTTGTGGACTGAACAACCAAGGGATTCTTGATATTTCTCTTGAGAGTCAGACATTGTTGCCCTAGCTGGACCACAACCAGTAGGCCAGTCTAATAGATCCCCATATATACATATACCCGTCTATCTATTCTGTTCCTTTAGAGAATCGGGACTAATACAACAATCACATTGTCACTCATTTTGACATTTAAAAAATATCATTTTAATTGATGAAACTATATATGTATAGTTAATGTGATATTTCAATGTATTTGTACATTGTGGAATGTAGCTAATTAATATTTGTATTATATTAATAGACAATATTTTGTGGTGTGTAAATTTTACCTTTATCAGAATTTTTAAGAATAAGATAATTTATGGCCACAGAGAAGGGCTGCACAACATAGTTTTTGAACTTATTTCCTTATCAGCATGCAATTTTATATTTCTGGCCAACGGCTCCCAAATTCAGAAGACATTCTTACTCCAGGCCCTGGAAAGCACTCTTCAATTCCCTGTTTCAGGTTTTAAAAACGTTTGTCTATTAGAGTACACTCAGATTGGTTCTGCGTCTTGGTTACTGAGAACAGTGCTGCTATGAGCATTGGAGTACACCAACACTGGTGCAAGAGCTTGCTCTGCAATCTTGGATCTCACCTCCATTTCTTATCTTATCTTTTGGTAGCGGCTATGTTAAAGTTGTCTTGTGATTTGGATTTGAATTACCCTGATGTTAGCGATATTGGGTGTTTCACATATCTGTTCTTCAATTCTATGTCCTTTTAGAAAAGAAATGGCTATTCTAATCCTTTGTCCAGTTTTAAATCTGAATTTTTATTTTCTTCTTATTGAACTATCTGAGTTCCTTGTCTATTTTGGATAGCAACCCTGTGTCGGATGTGCTGTTTCTAAGTATTTTTCCTCGTGTTTTTTCTTCAGTGCACTGCCTTCTCCCCATATTACACAGAAACTTCCTAGTTTGGTGGAATTATGCTTATTAATATTTAATTTTTTTCCCTGTACTTTTGTAGCAATGCCCCAAGTCGTTCTGCACACCATCCCAATAACAATTTCCTTGGGGGAGCTGGCTGTTGTTCATACAGTATTTCCATGCCTTCTTTCTTCATCTTGCCTGTGGCAAAATTTGCTCTGAATAATATTTGTGCAAATGTATTTGGAGAAGTTCCTGAGTGTTCTTTGCTTGCATCCCTCAGATGAGTTAATTCCAGAGATATTTGCCTTTGCCTCCTAGTTGCTATAAAGCTATGTACCACCTGCTGTTATTAAACTTCACAACCTGCTTCTGACACTGTGCAATAGTGTAGAGTCATAGTAACTTAATAACATTTCTAGAACTTTCTTATCCTTAGAAGTCACAGTAAAAATGATTAAGTGCCAACACAGAGATTCTGGGAAACAATAGATCCATTAATTATAGAACTACTCACGGTGAAGAAACAGGAAACCCAGCAACAAATAGACTTAATAGTAAGGAACCAGAAGATATGGACTGCATGCAGGACTAAGGAGCTAGATGGAAGAATTAGAGTCTTTGGAGCCCCAGTGACATAAAACACTCTGTTTAATTGATAGATTGGAGGACTTAGCCAGACAGGTAAGCCTTCCAGTCAAATGGGCTTCTTTCCAGTTCTGCTCCTGAGGAAGCTGGGAAGCCTTTGTTTTAACAGCTCAGTAAATGATAGTTATCTGGTATCTTAGGCTCATAGGAGAGAGTTGCTATGGAGCTAAGAGGGATTATAATGGCACCCCAGAGGAGATTGGGACTAATACATTGATACCCCACAAGCCACACACAAGTCTGCCCTACAGACCAGGCTCAAGAGAAGTTGTTAAATAAAGACTCAGATGAAAGAAGATCTGACTAGATTCAGCTAAACTTGAAAAGTTTGAGAGCCTTCTGGTTGCTCAACACATTCTCTGAAAGCACTAGAAAACACACTATTGATGTGTTTGTGTCTCTGTCATATATATATATATATATATATATATATATATATATATATATATCTTATGTGAAATTTAAAATCATGGTTTGGTTAAGAAAGATAACTACTGAATACATTGCATGCTTTTGTGTACCTTTTACTTTCCTTGAGCAAACAAATTATAAGTGTTTTCTTATCTCAAAAGTTATGATGCAGTCTGGCTGAGCATTTTTAGTGATGTAGGAAATTGCATCTTAACTGTGAGAATTCAGGATGTGAGAGGGTTGGAGAGATCTTAATGACATTCAGTTGCTTGAGCTGGAAAATGAGGCTTAGAATGAGGCAGAGATCCCTTATTCACATGTCACAGAACTTTCTCTGTTCTTTCTAAGTTAGAAACATAGGATAACAATTTTGACTTGAATAAATATATTTACAGATGAGACACTCAATATAAGGATAGTGAGGAACTTTGAAATTTATGTAGTCAGTATTGGACATGTGTGTGTGTGTGTGTGTGTGTGTGTGTGTGTGTGTGTGTGTGTGCCTAACCATCCATTCTATAAGGGGGTCAGTCATTAGAAGGAAGTTTAATGAGAAAGGATATTAGTTCAGCGTATGATACATTTAGTACCACATATTTTACATATTATATCACTGACTTTAATTAGAAGAGCAGCTTTGTGGATAATGAGGTTTAGGGACTTAGACATTTATTTATATTCCTCAGCCAGTGTAGCATAATTCTGACTGATGTTTGCCAGGACAGAGGCTACATATACTCTCCCCTTTCTTGTAAGCAGCAGCCATGCAAATTATTGAACTTGTACTAGGGATAGGAAATAATGAGAAAATCTATTGATGTAAATGGGAACACCAAAAGAAGAAAGAAAATTCGAGATTAAGGGTAAGAGGAGTCCACTGAACAGATTGGGGTACTTCCTTGTGGCCAATATGATGATGTGGAGAAATCTCATGACAGCCATCCTTAAGATCTAGTGCTACGCCGGGCGGTGGTGGCGCACGCCTTTAATCCCAGCACTCGGGAGGCAGAGCCAGGCGGATCTCTGTGAGTTCGAGGCCAGCCTGGACTACCAAGTCAGTTCCAGGAAAGGCGCAAAGCTACACAGAGAAACCCTGTCTCGAAAAACCAAAAAAAAAAAAAAAAAAGATCTAGTGCTACATTTGTTTCAACCTGTCAGTGCCCAGGTTTGGCTTTGAGAACAAGACAGTGTGATCTGATTTCATGAGTTATTATCAATGCCGGTATTGGGCAGACACTTGTGTCAGGGGAGAATAACAGGGATTTGTTGTGTTTGTAAGTCACAGAATTAAAATATTACCTAAGCCACAGAAAATTATGCATAAGTGAGTGTGTTAACTATAGAACACATGTTCCAGTCCTCAGTTCTGAAGTGACCAGCTTACAGAGAAAGAGCTAACTTATCTGTGCATAGACAGCTACCAGCAGGATATCATTCTCTCTCAGTCTCCTGTGCTCTCAGATC
This sequence comes from Peromyscus californicus insignis, assembly GCF_007827085.1. NCBI lineage: Eukaryota > Metazoa > Chordata > Mammalia > Rodentia > Cricetidae > Peromyscus > Peromyscus californicus. The sequence continues at coordinate 6,776,961 of NW_026294514.1, read as the reverse complement.
TGTGTGCACAGCTGATCAAACCACCACACGGGCATGACTATATTGCAGATATAGTGCTTTTGAGATAATGTTTTAGGCTAAAATCTTCCCACTGGTTTATTTTCCTTGATTCATTTTTATCATTAAATTGTTCAATAAAATTGCAATGGATTTTGAAGCATGTGCTTCTGAAAGTGTTGAAGAGTACTGAGGACATTTGAAATTGCTCAGATAGTAAAAGTCTATCAAGTTGTTTTTTAACTTCATTAAAGCAAGGAAAACCTAAAATTTTGTTACGAATGACTATTAGAAACTATGTCACATAGCATTTATAAATGCTCTTACCTTAAACACATATCTTAAAAATATCCCTTCCCCTTCTTTCTTGAGACACAATCTCATTATACAGCTCCAGCTAGCATCAGACTCACTGTAATCCTCCTGTCTCCTGGCTCTTTTTCTCCTCTTTGTTAAGACTTTCAGAAAATATCGTTTTCAAAGCAACTTTTCTTGGCAGAGTTCTTTTGGCAGAGCTTGCAAGGATCCAGAGTGCGGATAAAACACCTCTACTGAATTCAAGCTGTTTGAATAGGATCAGCACCTCACAGGGACATGTTCTTATGACCTCTTCTTCTTCTTTTTCCCACTTTCTCTTAAGAAATACTATCAAGTCTTTGTGGGAAAGGGAATGACAACAAACTGATGTGTTGAGAGAGTCACTCAGTACAAGGAGACTTTGGACCTTAAACTCCAGTGGACTGTTGTAGCAAATATAGATGAAGGCTCAGAAGACCTGTCCAGGTTCAAAGCATGGTCACCTGAAATCCACCAAGTGAGTGAGCATGTATGTGACAATGTGAGCGATGCTCAAGACCTGGCAAATGGTGATGTTTAGAACTATCAGGACCAAGATAACCCCCAAAGGGCCTCTACTATCTTCACCTCTTTTTTCCCAGGCTTTCCTGGTTTATGTGGATCACCTGGTGTTATTGATGAATAAAATTGAAATGAAAAACTATCAGGAAAGAGAACAGTTGTAAAAATTTGCAGTATTTTTTTTTTATAAGTGTTTAAAAAGAAACAAAAAAGAAAGGGGAGAATTCTAATTCTCCTCACGCACCAAGCCTGGCCCTGAACTCACTCTGTGCTTTAGAGGACTCAGACTTGTGTTCCTTCTGCCTACTGTACCAACAACAGGGATGCTGGGCCTGTGCTATCAGCTTCAGCTCACAACATGATTTTAACTTCATGTTTATGTTTTGTCCATACTGGAAAAAAAAGTAATAAATTTCACATGATATTTGGTAGGGAAACCAAGGCATGTTGGTTGTCCTGAACTTTTGCCTAATTCTATATTAACACACAATGTCCTTACAGCTATTTGTCAAACGAAAAACAAAACCAAACTCATCACCATCACCTTGTTTAAGATATGAACTATGCTAATTACATGCGATAAATTCTTTCATTCATTTAGTAACCTTAACTAGACACACTAGTAATATTCCTGGTTCAGACCATAGAAGAATGAAACCCCTAAAAGAAGGCTGTGGTTTTGTAAGGTCAGTAAGAGCAGAGCTTTTGAATCCAGCAGAAGAACATGGGCTTTACACCCTGCTGTGAGCCAGCTTCCCACTGTTTGAGCTGACTCCTCCCTGGATGAACTTCTGGATTTCTCTCATGCCCCTTAAAGGTTTGTGTTGTGCATTATAGTAACTTATGTGCACACTTCATGTCTCTGAAAGCAGGAATAACACCTCAATTGTGTTTCTAACTCCTCTACTGTCATTCACATGTCAATCATTTTGCACTTGATGAATGAATAATGAAGGATTTCATTTTGAGGGAAAGTTTCTGAAAAAAAAAAAACTGAGAAGAAAATCACCTGCAGAATAAAAAGCAGTTTTACAAATGTCATCCTGGAGCATAACTGTTTCAGGTTGTTGTTCACATAACACGACTTCCTTGGTCAACAAGTCTAACTGGCCAGGGACCAGCAACACAAGGTTGCCGGAGTCTAGCACTCCAGTTATCCCAGCACAACTAGACAAAGTTGATGATGCAGATTAAGCCAGTCTTTGGAAAGACAGAATTAAAAAAAACAAAAAACAAAAAACAAAACAAACAAAAAAACCCTCTTGGGAAAGATACAGATTCTGGTTGCCTGTTGGAACTAGGAGATTAACTATACATACATACGTACATACATACATACATACATACATACATACATACATCCACTAAAATTATAGATATTCCTGATGATGCACTTACAAGAGAAATTGAAGCACTGGAAACTAAGAATGGTGGAGTACACAAAGAACTCCCCCAAGTTACAAAAATGTTATCACAACTAGAGCAAAGAAAAAACAGAATCAGAAGAATGCTATACTTTGAGGATTCCTGACCTCGGCTCCTCTTCCTGTATGTTCCTGAATATATGAAGTGTGTGTCCAACCTAACCACAAAATATAAGACCCACAACCTGTCCTGCCTGCATGATACTCTGGGGCAATGTTGACTCAGAGCATGTGGGAGTGGCCAATCAATGATTAGTCTAACTTGAGGCCTATGCTATGAGAGATAGCCCATGCTCAACACTTCCTAGATGGCTAGGATCCAGAAGTTGAATGTCTCAGAGACCTAGGGTAGAACCAAGCAAAATAAAGTTAATCCTAAATGTTTGGATATTAAGTAACAGAAGTTACTTTTATTGTATAGCATTTCATGGTATGATTTGATTACAAATCATAATATTAAAAAATTGAAGTCACTAAATTTCTGAGTGATGTGGGTGGAAATGAAAAAGACAATAAAAGTGGAAATAATTTTTAAAGTTTGGATACTCTAATGAATTATTTGACTCTTGACAATTTTCCAAGGAAAATAAACAAATTATATTTTTATTTTTATGTATGGAGATAAGAAATTTAACATAAAAGGAGAACTTAATTCTAATGCACCTACTAGCCTTTTTCCTGGGTTCTGGGCATCTGAACCCAGGGCCTAATGTGTGCACAACAATTTACCCACCAGCATCTCCCTAAACTTCCTTTACTTTTTAAATGGTAATATTAATTCAGTTAAAAAGTACATAATGTAAAGACCAACAAAACAATTCTGCAGGCTAGATTACATTTTACTCTAGCTTTTGGAATTGATTTTGAAGATATTAAAATTTTCATGACATGGTTATATTCTTTGAACATACACACTTCTTTTATAATTATTATTATTTCCTTTCTCTTTTGGTATCTCTTAAGGCTTATGATACATATTTTAAACTCATATCATATTTTTGTCTTTTATTTTCCATGTTTGGTTGGTGTTCCTCTTATGCTGATATGATCCAAAAATTCTAACTTCTAGCTGCTTTTCTTAATTCAAGATGTCTTGAGTATGTAGATTTTTTTTTTTTTTTGCAAAACCAGGCCTAACATATCTTAACTAAAAGCTCTTAGAATATTTAGATCATAAATTATACTTGCAGGTTCTAGCAGAATTGTGACTCTGGCATTTAACTTACCTGTGAATTTTATAACATTTTCCCATTAAAAACAAATATAAACTACTGAACGATGATAGCCATTTCCTCAGCCATGCAAGATACTGCGCTTAAGGATTTTATTTTCCTCGAAAACTACTACTACATATAAAGCTCATCCATCAGCTGTAATGAGAGCTGTCAAGAATATTTAGTGAGAAATAGCTGCTTGATATGCTAATAGCAGTCCCTTAGTGAATTCATTTTGTTCTGCTCCTTGACACTAATGGTTTTCATAATCTAATGAGTGATGTGTGCAGCAGGAGAAGGCCACAGGGAAAGACCATTATAAACTTACAGTAGGGAAAGTCTTTATCAGTGTTTGTTCTCATGCAGCAGAATGCATCTGTTTATGTCCACATGTGGCAGCCTTTACAGATTTCTATTTTAAGGTATCATCTGGCATTAGGGCTTTTGTTTACTTACTATTCACTTGCCTCCTCTACCACTGTGTTTGCCTGGGTCCTCAGTGGGTTTGGTTAGGGAAAAAGCCGTGGGGAGACACTTTTCTGTCCCTCCAAGCAGGTGATAATTCTGAGTCCTTAAGATACTCCTGTTTTGCAAGGAAGAAGCAGTTGGAGCCAGAGAGGTGCCTGTGGGATCAATATTGATTTGATTGGTTAAATCAAGAGTGTCATCTTGAGTGCTCCATTTTTTTCTAGAGCTATGTTTGTGATCAATTTATGTGAACTTCCTTTACGGCATGGTTTTGGAAGTAGGATAGATGTACATTTGTTGGGGACAGTTTAATTAGATGCTGAGAATGAACACTTGAATGACTTCTCAAGCTCCTTTTGCAGTCTTGCAACTTTATAACTGTAGTAATCTGAATGGAGTCACCTAAGTCAGTGGTTATGATTTGTTAGCTTTGTAAGAGCTATAGTCCAATACATCCAAACAAACCACTCACTTGGAGGGGTCCTAACATTTCTCTACAGGTTTGAATTATAGCTCTTTTGTTTTGTTTGTTCGTTTTTTGTTTGTTTTTTGAGACAGGGTTTCTCTGTGTAGCTCTGCCTGCCCTGGAACTCACTTTGTAGACCAGGCTGTCCTGGAACTCACAAAGATCTGTCTGCCTCTGCCTCTCCCCCTGCGCCCCCCCCCCCCCAAAGTGCTTGGATAAAAGGTGTGCACCACCACCACCTGGCTTGAGTTTTGGTTTTCATCAAGGTATTTGAGAGGACCATTACAGCTCACTTAAACACTAAACATGTTTTATATGAACATTAGAAATACCAGACTTGTTTGTAGAATGAAACATTGACATGCTTGAATACTGCTGGTTAAATTGGCTGTACATTGTGGGAAAATAGTGTATTTTAAAACATACAAGAGAGATATTCATTATTGATTTAAGAAAAAGGGAGACTTGGCTTTTAATCTGAGGAAAAGAAAATTCAAACCCTGAAAAAAAGACACTTAGATTTTTTCCAATTATTTATTTATACTCAGGTAGGTATAGGCAGAAGATTTTTGTCCCACCAGCAACTCCCAAATACCCAGCAGCCACTTCCCAAATAATTGATTCAGAGGCTTAATATAAATTATAAATGCTTGGCTGGTAGCTTAGGCTTATTACTAACTAACTCTTACATTTACATTAACTCATAATTCTTATCTATGTTTAGCCATAAAGCTTGGTACCTTTTCTCAGTATCACATTCTAATCTTGCTTCCTCTGTGTCTGGCTGGTGACTTCCGACTCTGTTCTTAACCCTTCTTCCCATCATCCTCAGTTTGGCTTTCCTGCTTAACTTCCTGCCCAGCTACCAGCCTGTCAGCTTTTTATTAACCAATGAGAGTAATGCATATTCATAGTGTAGAAAAGGATTGTTCCATAGCAGGTAGGGTCTTACTATACAACGCAGTCTAGCTTTGAACCTGTGGTCTGCATGTTTCTTATTTTACTGTGCTGGAGTTAAAGGCATGTGATCTACATGCCTTCAAGTTTAAAATTAACCAAATAAGTTCCTTTATAGGTACCCGTAATCTAGTAAATTTGATAACTTCTGCTTTTTTTTTTCATGACAAATCACCTTTTTTTTTTTCTAGTCCTACAAGAGATTTTGTATTTTTGTTTGGTGATTTATATTTTCTTAATTGATTGTCTGTGTGTATATTTGTGTGTATGTGTGAGCACACACGCCATGGTACTTATACAGAGATCAGAGAATGATGTCTCTAGGGAATTTGTTTTCTTCCTCCCCTCTTGTGTGTTCTGGGGAATAACTGTGGGCCATCAGGTTGATGGCTAGTAACTTTACTCACTAGACCACTACATCTTTTTGGTCCAGCTCTTGTATTTTTGCACAGCAGTATTGTAGTTGGGACAGAAGCAGTAATGGAGTTTTCATTTACCTTCTATGTATTCCAGCAGCCTCTTGTGTAGGACATTTGTGGTGAACTATCACAGTGCTAACAACTAAGCAGTCTTCAGTGTTTCTGAATAACTACCAGTCACAGTCCCCTGCTTAGAACCGAACCAAAGTCAGCAGCCCAATGGCACTGGGTGATGTTCTCTGTATTGTGGGTTCTTACATAAACTAGACAGAAAAGTGAAGTTCTATGAAAGGATTTGTAAGATTTAAAAGTGGATTTTCTTAGAAAAACTCTTGTATAATTGTGCTTACTGCGTTTTGCGAGGTTTTAATTAACTTAACAAGTAGTTGCTAAGTGCTCACAAAAGTGCTGATTCTGGCTTAAGTATGGATATATTTTGCATGTTAGAGTATTTTTATCATTCACATTCACAGATTCAGGGTACCTTTCCATTGCTAAATTTTTTCTTTAATTTCATTGAACAATGTTTCGTAGTTTCATGTACAAGTATTTCAACCTTTTAATTTAGTTTATTCTTAAATGCTTTGAGTTCTATGCTAATGTAATCTGACTTTTGTGTTGTTGATTACTGTAAAAAAAGAGCAGTGTTTAAAACACTGATTTGGAGTTGTCTTTGCCATTCGCATTTAATAATTCTGAATATGCGTGGGGTGTGTGTGTGTGTATGTGTGTGTGTGTGTGTGTGTGTGTGTGTGTGTGTGTGTGTGTGTTCAGCATGCAAAAGAGCATGAGACAAAGAGAGGCTTCCTTAGGATTTGGTATATAAGATAATGTAGAGAAAATTTTAATTTTCTTATTTCCAATTCATATGCTTTTATTTTTTAATGTAAACTCTTTAAAGGAAACACTTCCAACAATCAGCATTTAATGGAATTGTTCACTTCTATCTCTCAAAATTATAAGGTAGGTGGAGGGATGGCAATTACCTTTTTCTGATTTTTTTTTTTTTTTTGGCTCAGAGATGGCCACCTCTTATTCTTCCATGTGATGATCATGGATGAGATGTGAGCACCTTTTAAAAGAAGCAGTGTCCAGGGGCTTATTACATTTGGACTTTAATCTATTAAGAACTAGGAATTTAAAATTTGTTAGTGAGAGAAACAAGCAAACAAGCATGTGTCCTGGATTGTTATCATGTTGGTGCTACATTAAGAATGAGGTCCGCTCCACAAAGGAAGTGCCTGCTTGGTACTATAAACATAGTCAAGAAGGAACCCATGCTTGTGGATTTCACAATTCCCAGAGGTAAACCTACTACTATTATTTCTACACTTCTATAAAAAACTATTCTCTTTATTTTTGAGATTATAATTATACCATTTCCCTCTTCCCTTACCTCCTTATAAAGCCTCCCAAGTACCCCTCCTTGCTTTCTTTCAAATTTAAGGTCTCTTTTTTTAAAAATTAATTTTTGGGGTGTGTGTGTGTGTGTGTGTGTGTGTGTGTGTGTGTGTGTGTGTGTACATAAATACAACCTTTGTTGCTGGCTCTGCAGCTGGGGTCTCACTGTCTCTGGTCCCCGCGGCATGGGGTGGGCAGACATAGAGTCAATGGCACAGATTCTGGGAAAATGCAAGCAATCTCATTTATTAAGTAAAAAGGCTGAGGTATTTATGTGTGTACTTTTTTGGTGGGTTCTGTTTCCAGCTGCCGTGGCATTTACTGGTTGGCTCTGGGCTGCATGTTGTCATCTTTTGAGTCAGGATTCCCCTGGCCAGAGCACTCTCTGTGCATGTCACAGCTCTTTGTTTGCTTAAGACATGGCCTAGTGCTTTGGGCCTTACCCACCTCCAACCTTCTCATTCTATATAATGTTACTTGTATATATAAATTTTCAGGGCTGACCATTTGGTATTGGATAACTGATAGACGTGTTCTTCCCTGAGGAAGGCTGTTTGTCCCAGTTTCAACATTCTTTGATTGCTTATAGTTCTTTGTGTAGGGCTGAAGCTTTGTGGACTCTCCCTAGTCCATGTTAGCCTGTCTATTGTCATCCTGATTCAGTTCATGTTTAGGGAGTGATGTTGGTGAGATTTTGTGGGTGTGGTCTTGACATTCCTAGCAGACAAAATCTCACAACAAACTCCCCAATCCTCTGGTTCTTACATTTTTTTCATCTGCTCTTCCAAAATGATCCCCAAGCCGTAGGTGTAATAGTTGATTCATAGATATATCTATTGGGACTAGGCTCCACAACTCTACATTTTGATTGGTTGTGTTTTACTGCTTCTGTTACAAAGGGAAATTTTCTTAAATAGAGATGAGAAATAAATGTATCTGTGGGCATAAAGACAAATATTTACAATGTAGTTAGAGGTTATGCTGATTTAGTAAATTGATGGTTTTAGGTTCTCTTCCAAGTTCCATGACTTTTTTAGCCCTAGGTATTTGGTGAGGTTTCCATTACCATAAGAGTAAGGATGTCCAAAAAAGTCATAAAGAATCATACTGTTAACTATGTACCTAAAAATACCTATAATATTTTAAGTTAGTGTATAAATATCCTTACATATTTTATGTGAGATTTTCCCTTTGGGGCTTTCAATGCACCCTCCAAGAGCCATAGATCATCTAACAAAAACCCTGAAACCAGTCATGAGAAGTCCTCTTTTGAGTTGGTTGTCAGGGTTGTCTAAGAGCTTCCAAAACAATATAGGTTATTGCTATTGCCTATGGTTTTCCACAAGAGGTGGAAGGTTAAAACCCTATCATTGAAGACACCATGTACATCAGACACAGGGCCCAAAGGCCCCTGCGCTGGAAATGACCTGAAAGCCTCCTCTTTTAGGGATGCCTTTCAGGGGATTGGAAAATGTTGTGTAAATTTCAAAAGGAGGAAAGCAGCTGTAAACAGAAGTTTCTGTCCTGCCCGCAACTCCAACATACCCAGTGGCCACTTCCCAAATGACCACACAGAGGCTTACATTAATTCTAAAAGTTCGGCCAGTAGCTCAGGCTTATTACTAACTAGCTCTTACACTTAAATTAACCCATAATTATTATCAATGTTGAGCCACATGGCTTGGTACCTTTTCTCAGTACAACAACAAATCTCATCTTGCTTCCTCTGCATCTGGCTGGCAACACCTGACTCTGCCCTTCCTCTTCCCAGAATTCTTAGTTTGGTCACCCCACATATACTTCCTGTTTGGCTACTGGCCAATCAGCATTTTATTAAACCAATTCAAGTGACAAATCTTTACAGTGCACAAGAGGATTATTCCACAGCAAGCAACCAACACTTCTATTCAGCTACGACAGCTGTGAACCACAAGGGCTACTGACATAATAATAATAAGGGTGGAGTAGTGGCATATTACTGGTGGTAAATACCAGCTCTCTAATGTGACTTAAGACCTGCTCAACAAGAAGAAAATATGCCTGACACTGCAGGAATCCTTCTTCTGAAAATTTACTTTTCATGGTTTCAGTAACATGGAGTCAGTCATATTCCAAAATTATTACATAATGTATTCCAGCAAGAAACAACTCATAAGAATTATATTGAATGCTATTACAAGAAGTGTGATAAGATCTACTGCATCCATTTTTTTCTCACTAAGAAGGTGAGTAGTTCCTTTACCCGGTGTGCCATACTGTATCACTCTATAACATATTATATCACTTAGTGATCAATTTGGTTATTAGATCAACTGTCTGAATATTGCAATCCTTGTTTTATTTTATTCAATAACAGCCTCAAAGTAATACCATTGATTTGGATATGCCAAAGAGAAGCTGCTAATATATATATATATATATATATATATATATATATATATATATATATATTTTTTTTTTTTTTTTGGTAAACAAGAGAAAGTGCTCTACCTAAGGAAAGGAACTGGAGACCTAGACTGAAGTTTATGATGTCTACAAGAATAAGTCTGTATGCAGAATTGTGAATTAGAAAACCAAAAGTGGTGCTAATTATGTGTCACACTGAAGAAGGCATATCCACACTGTATACATATTTAGTACAGATAGAAGAAGTTAGTGCTGTTTGTACTGTTCCCGGTAACTTCCTGGGATCTTCAAACATATTCTTGTAGATAAAGAACCACCCTATTTCCAAATTATAGGACAGAAGCAATCAGTGAAAAAAGACTTTAGTTTGTAGAGCTAGCTTAATTTTACTCCTTTATGTGGCATGCATCCACTTGGCTGATTGCTTGGTTCCTTCTGAAGAATCAGAGCTCTGTCTATCATTAGTCACTGGCAGTTCATAACAGAAGAAATTTGTGTGTCAGTTTGATTGCTAATTTGTAGACCTTATCCATTGTATCAGCAGATTTAATTGGTGATTCCACTTTCAATAAGAAATGCTAGCTCATATAAGACAATTAAATCCATTTTTCAAATAAAAATTCTTAGTCATTATATCCACTCTATAAAATACAGATCTATTGCTTCTACTATATTCCCTTAGACTGTGAATTATGTAATTCAATAGAGAAAGTAATTAAATTTGCTTGACATGACTACTTTTCCACAAATGCATCAGGCTCACTACTCATGTTTCAATCACTTATTGCTTTTGGGTTAGTGGCTTATGAATGATGTCATATGCGATAGAAACCTGGTCTATAGGCACCCTAAGGATTCTCAGATAAAATTAGCATTGATATCCTTTTTTCTCACTGAAATTTCTTACTTTGGCTTTTTTGAAAGCAATACATAACGTATCAAGTATGAGAATTTCATTAACTGATTTTTTTCTTAATTTTTTATTTATGTGTATATGTGTGCCTATGTGTATGTATACCACATGTTTATAGTGCATTCAGTGACCAGAAGAGGACGCCAGACTCCTTGAGCTGGTGCTAGAAGGAGACCTCTGGTGTGGGTACTGGGCAGGGAACTCAGGCCCTCTGGAAAGGCATTCAGCATTCTTGACTGTGGAACCTTCTCTCTGGTTGCACTGGCTTTTCTTAGGGACTGGAAAATATCTGAAACTCATTGCTATACAAATATTACTTCTTTGCTGCCTACAAATATGTTCATCACCACCAGCATATGTATATTTTCAAATCATGAAGTTAAATTTTTTTCATAGATTATGTCTCATACATGAATTATTTTTATCTTTTTCTTACTCAGCTATGGCAAAACAAAATCAATTAATGAAAGTGAAATATAGAGTGAATATCATAAGCTAAGAATTATGAGGCCCACAAAGGTATGCAGGGTTTAACTTCTGCCTCTGAGCAAGTTAAATGACCATGTTAATCTTTAAAAATCTTTAACATATTTTATTTATTTATTTCAACTAATGGTCAGTTTAAATATCTTACAGTCCCCATCTGTTTATGGTAGTATAATGCAGTTCTAATCTCAACAAATGTTACCATTGAAAATACATCAATTTTATTATATTATATTACTTCCCATTTTAAAGACTTATTTATTTCATTTTATGTGTATAAGTGTTTTAGCTGAATGTATGCATGTCTATTATATGCATGCCTGGTACCCCTCGAGGTCAGAGGAAGGCATCAGATAGATCCCTTTGAATTAGAGTTATGGATGGTAGTGAGCCACCACGTGGGTCCTGGAAACTGAACCTAGGTCCTCTGCAAGCACAACCATTGCTCTTACTTAACTGCTGAGCCTTCTCTCCAGTCCTTATTCTTTTTTAAGGCACAAATACTTGCATAAATTTTCATAATTTATAACATATAACATATCAAGTATGAAAATTTCACTGATTTTTTTCTTTATGTATTTATGTGTACCTATGTGTATGTATACCATATGTTTATAATGCATTCAGTGACCAGAAGTGGACATCAGACTCCTTGAGTTGGTGCTAGAGGGAGATATCTGGTGTGGGTACTGGGAAAATAACGTAAAAATTTCATGTGTAATATCTATATCCTATTTCTACTGATTTATTGGGATTGTTTTATATATAAATTTATATATATATAATACATATATACACAGTTATATTTATGAAATGGTGAAAGCAAGAAAGACAGTGGTAGTTAATTTCTCATTCATCCGTTTAGATAGGTGTGACAAGCATGCACTGTGTGTGTGTATCATAATTCTGCACAAGACAGTATAGATACTGCTTTGTGTTCATGGTTTATCCATCCACTGGCCAATCCAATGCTGCTTTCCCTGACGTCTTGCTTCCCCACACAAGCTGATGAAGCAATTTTTTGTTGCTGTGGTGGACACTAATCTCCCCTGTGCTTCCTTTTACTTCTCATATCTTATTAGGACTAGACAAGGGAGGGTAATTACCACTCTGGTTTTTGAGTTATCTCTTCATTATGGAGGACTATCACATTCTTCCTTTTGAGCTTAATTGTGAAAATTGAATATTGTAAGTCATATTTACTTGTGTTTGACAGTATGCTTGTTTCCATCCGCTCAGTCAGCCATATTTCCTAGAAGTTTGTTCAACATGTTCTGTCTGTGTATAAAATTTTCCTTAAGATTAGATATTTTTTAAATGTGTGAACATATGATAGAATATAAATATCCTTTTCTTTTAGAATCTATTTATTCATACAACACTCCCACGTTCTCTAAGCAACTGTGACTGAACACTGAAACAATTTAATAGCCTGTATTTTAATGTAACTAATTTTATAAAATTAATACTGTAGAATGGATTGAAATTAAATATAAATTGATGAAATACATAGATTCATATTCAAAAGCTGAGATGAAAGAATTTCTATCTTACTTTGAGAATGTTTTTAGCTTTTAGTTTATCTTCGTGTACATTTTAGCATTACTAATAAATTCCTGAGCTAAATATTATTTTTTAATGTTCTTCTTTTGTGTGTGAGCATTCATGTCCAAATGCATGTACTTGTGAATGTGAGTGCACATGTGCTTGTGGGCACATGCCTGTAGAGGCCAGAAGTGGACATCAAATGTCTTCCTCTATCATTGCCTACCTTGTTATTTGAGACAGGCATCTCTTTGAACCTAGAGCTTACCTATTTCACTAGATAGGGCGGCCAGTGAGCTCCAGGTATTTGTCACTACCCTACCTAGTGTTGAAGTTACAGGCACGTGCAGTGCTTCCCACCTTTTACATGGTGATGGGGTTCCAAACTCAGCTAATCATGCTTGTATGGAGACTACTTCACTGACTGAACCATGACCCTTTCACCCTATGCTTAAATTTTCTCTCACTGTTAAATCCTAACGTCCAAGTTAAACTTCAGCATTGGCACATTTTTGCAGCGAGTGGTCTCAGTCTTATCAGCTCACTGTTAGTAATTGGAGCCTAGGTCACGTGAATGTACTACCTCTTCATTAGGTGCTGATCCCTTTACATGGGCTGTTAACACATTTCTTGTTCCAGGACTTTAGGACTCTCTAAATTTGCAAAATGATAGACTGTGAAGGAGTCATTTACATTGAAATTGGATATTTATTATAGCAGGCAGCTAATTTTTAAAGTTCAATAGCTCTCTAGAGGTTCTCATAGGAGATGTAACTACCCCTAAGTTATTACTTTGTAATAAATATGGAAATGAATGTTCTTATATCTTTTCCTTCTTACCTGACAAGAAGTAATATTGTAGATGTCTCTACATCATCAGCATCTGGGATTAGATGAGGTAGATGTGCTATTTCACACATCCTTATGTAGGACCATTGAATGCATATTCAGTACTTCACTTACCAACTTGTTTGCTAGATGCAGAGAAGATTATTTCATTTCCTTCACTATTGGTAAAACAATATAGGGTGACATTAAATTAAAACAGATACTTGTGTTAGATTATAACCAAACCTAACATGTTGTATTGTAAAATTGCTTTGCTTAACACATACAGCCTGATTTTAAATCCCAGAATAAAAAAAAAAATCTCTGTGTGTGATTGTGTGTGTATACAAGTTATAGGTACCTTTTAAGTGTGTATATAATATGACCTTCTTATATTACAGAAATGAAAATTTAGACATAATAGACAACTAAGAATTAAAATTCTGGCTGGGATCCAGAGCTGTGGCTTCTGCATTAGAGTCTTCTCCTTTTCTTATGTTCAATTTGGCACTTCTTGCTTTGTAATTGTGTCTGCAATGTGGCTTTCAGACCCGCCCATTCACCGTCCTGCCGTTCTCTGACACCTGACTCCATCTTCTTTGTCAGACTCGGAGAAATACCAGCTGAATTGCTACTTCTTGACTTATTATTGGGTCAATTATTTTCATTATATAAAAATCAACATTTTCAAAACAAATATAACTATATCATGCCTCTGCCTCAAAGCTTCTAAGGTATCCTGACTCAGGGTAAAATCTGAAAGCAGTTTTCTCAGGCTGTGAAATTCTTATTGTGACTCTTCTCTTGTTACATTAGTGATATTAATATCCGAAAACCTACAAGTGTTGTTCCTTTCATCTACAATAGTTTTCCTTCCCTTCTTGTTGCTTAAGAAGAAAGAAAGAAAGAAAGAAAGAAATGAAGAAAAAAGAAAGAGAGAAAGAAGTGAAATTTTAAATCTTCCATGAAGCTTTTTATTTATTTTTTTAATCATCACTTAATTTTTCTTCTTAGAGTACATTTGTTAATTTGTATTCATAAACATATTTCATGACTATTAGAACAATCTCTCATAAATGAATGTATAAGTGTGTGCATTGGCCTACATCCCCAGGATGGCATGCAATTTTTTTTTAACATAAAATATACTCAGGAAGGGGCTGTTCAACAAAAATCTTCCTAAGAGAGACAAGAGATAGTTATGGGAGTCAAATAGGAGCTTTGATGCCATGTGATAAAGGTGGTTTAGGGAAATGATAATAATCAAACATCATTCTCAGGTTAGAAAGATTCAAGGACTATTTTAAGAAATTATTTTCATGTAGAACTTGAGTTTTCTTTTTTAAAAAATGATGAAAAGCCAGGTTATATAAGCTCCTCGGTATTTATATTAGAATAAGCTAGATTAAGACTATTAGTGCCACATGAAATTTATTACAAACTTATACTCTGTAGTAGTTTTAATGTAATTGGCACCCATAGTCTCATAGGGAATGGTTACTATTAGGAGGTATGGCTTTGTCGGAGTGGGTATGGCCTTGTTGGAGGAAATGTGTCACTGTGGGGATGGAGTTTGAGGTTTCCTATGCTCAGGATACTGCCCAGTGTCTCAGTTGACTTCCTGTTGCCTGGAAGACATAGGACTCTCAGCTACTACTCTAGCATCATATCTGCCTGCATGCTGCCATGCTGTCCACCATAATGATAATGGACTAAACCTTTAAACTGTAAGTCACCACCTCAATTAAATGTTTTCCTTATAAGAGTTGTCATGGTCATGGTGTCTCTTCACAGCAGTAGAAACGTTAACTATGACATACTCTGAAAATAACCTAAATTTAATTAAAATTATTTTCAAAGTTAGATATAAAATAATTCTAAAAGTGGTAAGAACAAGATAAAGTTTACTGTGGAAGAACTCATAGTACCAATTCTCTCATTAAAGGAAAATTATAGTGTTACTACTTCCTGCTGTGAATATCGCTCTGTATAAACACTGATTGGCCAGTGGCCAGACAGGAAATATAGGTGGGACTAACAGAGAAGAGAATTGAGGGAACAGGAAGGCAGAGGGAGACACTGCCTAGAGCTGGTGCCAGGAAAAGGAAGATGTAAGGTACCAATAAGCCACGAGCCACGTGGCAAAGTATAGATTAATAGAAATGGGCTAAATATAAGAGTAAGAGCTAGATAATGATAGGCCTGAGCCAATGGCCAAGCAGTTTAAATAATGTAAGAGTCTGTGTGTTTATTTTATAAGTGGGCTCCGGGACTGGCGGGACTTGGTGGGAACTGGAGAGAAATTCTCCAGCTACAACTTCCCTCACTCTAACGGAGTGTGCTTTGATTGGAATTATATTGGAAAAAGTGTTTAATAATTTCATCTCATACAAATGTTATTTTATATGTAGAATGAGATTAATTTTTAGGTCATTGTTAAAACAATTTGAGTATATTGACAATAATGAATGAAAAGAAAATATATTGTTTTCAGATTAGTTTTCTCATTGTATTAACTTTCTCTTATCTTTCAAACATTATAAAGTTATTAGATTAAATATAACAAAATGATGGATGGCAGTGAAATGTAACCAGATATTGATAACCATTGTATGGACATGGGAAAGAACCATTGTATAGAAATGGGAAAGAATCATTGTATGGACATGGGAAGGCACCAATTTAAACCTAAGGAAGTGGGCACTAAGGGCTCACATCCTACTAGCAAGGGATGGCCATTCTGCTCTCATTGTTTTCTAAAAATGGCTTCTGATGTTTAATGAACAGGTGGAGACATAACTCTCTAATTAGCCAATGTTTCTGGAAAGCTCTGATGAATTAAAAAATGTTGGGGGTATGTCTTTCTGTATGCTGTGAATATTTGTTGTTCCCATTGGTTAATAAATAAAGTGCTTTGGCCTATGGCAAGGCAGCTTAGAGGAAGGCATGGAAATCCAAGGAGAGAGACAGGAAAGAGAAAAGCAGAGTCTAGGGAGACACCAGCACGGCAAGGAGAAGCAAGATGCGAGAGTACCGGTAAGCCACGGCCATGTGGCAACTTACAGATTAATAGAAATGGGTTAAGCTATAAGAGAAGCAAGAAGCCTGCTATAGGCCATACAATTTGTAAATAATATAAGCCTCTGTATGTTTACTTGGGTCCAAGCGGCTGTGGAACCTTAGGGGAGAGAGATTTGTCTGGACCACAGTGGGCTGAGCGGGACCTGAGAAAACTTCAGGCTACATTTGCTCCCAATGTGGGAACATGTTTGTAACTCCAATAGCACATGAATTTCCTTAAAGATATTCAATCTCCTGTCCTTCACATTTAATTCTTTCTCACAACTTATATTGATGATTTCATCAAGTCTACAAGATAAAGAGCATCTTTGTTCTGGCTTGCAAGCCACAGAATATTTCTGATCTACCACAGCAACGTTACATTTCCCTACTTTTTTGTGCACTCTCTTCCTTGATAGTTCTAATCCCAGGGAGTTCAGATTTTTAGTAGGAGCTGCAGGAGAAACAGATGAGAATCAGTCTGCTCTTCAGCAGCTTCTGCTTTATCTGGGTGAAGAATTATCCACTTCATGCAAAAGAGGTGTCAGGCATGGTTTGAGAAAACGAATGAAATTAAAGCTAGCAGTGTGGGTGATGGGCTGGTTACCATAGTCAAGCCAAGGCCCTGAAGCTGCAATTTCGTTTCCTAAACTAATTGGTTACCTGATAAGAAGGAACAAAACAGAGGAAAGAATCTCTAATATGTCAGAGTTGTGTTTGTGTGAGATTTGGTTATTTGAAATTGCCCACCTGCTAAATAATTATTCAGTTTGTCACATTTTAAGCTCTGGGTAGGGAACATACTCTTTTTTAGAAATCAAAGAAACTTGAAAGTGCTATTAAAAACAACAGCAACTAGCAGCTATCAGATATGTTACCTTACTTTTAAAGCATATATACAAAATGAACTGACATTTTCTAAAAGCTGCAACATTAGCTAATGGAATGGATTGCTAATATTTTAAAGGTTTTCCATGTTATTTGAATTTTTATGTTCTGTGTGTGCCAAAAAACAACAGTGACTTTGAAAAAGACAAGAAATTTGGTTTTTTTTGTTTGTTTGTTTGTTTGTTTTTTGTCGACACAGAGTTTCTCTGTGTTTCTTTGGAACCTGCCCTGGAACTCATTTTTGTAGACCAGGCTGGCCTTGAACTCATAGAGATCCACCTGCCTCTGCCTTCTGAGTGCTGGGATTAAAGGCAAGCACCACCAACACCAGGTTAAGACAAGAAATCTTGATCATTGTAACTACATACCCTAAACACGATAGCAGTCACACTAAATAATAGTAAACTCTGTAATGAATAGTAGAGATACTTTTAGACACATTTAAATTTATAAAACTATAGTTACTCAAACTATATGAAAAACATTCAGCATTATTAAAAATGAAATAAATGCAATTTAGTATCAAAAGGTGAAGCTTGCTTCAACTGAGAGTTTTTGGAAAGTTGAGGACTGTTGCCAAGAGCACAGAAAACTTGGTTAACTTTCATACTGTGGCTGAGCATCTAAAGTTTTGGAGTGCTTAGAAATGTGTTTCTGGAGAAATAAACAATGATCCATATGCATATGTTTATAGTAATACTTTGAAACTCAGGACAATATTTCTGCAGAAAAATGGTCAAGTAAGCTGTGGTCCATTTCATGTAAAAACAGCAAGTTTTCTTTTTCCTTGAAACAGGCCAATCTGTATATTGACTTAGAGAAATCCAATACAGAACTTTAAAATGTGAAGTGTAAGTCTATGCTCATAACCTTTCTCATTGCCTGGAAAGGAAACAGATAATTACCTGAATTTCATATACAGATGTGTGCATGTTCACATACACAAAATTACCTACACGTTTAATGCTTGTACATATAAAATTCTATACTTTATTTTATCTCTACATATGCTAATTTTTATTTCTGTTTAGTCTACTCAAAAATCTTTTAACTTGACACTGTTTCCAGAGAAGAACAGAGCTCAGTGAAGAGTGGAGATGGATGATAGAGAATTTAGCATAGATATTTATGTTAGCTGGGAGTTATCACCATGTGAGATATTTGGGGACTCTAAGTGGTGAAATAGAAGAAGTGTAAAAATTGTTTACTCTTCTAAATGTATTAAACAAATTTTAAAAAGCAAATAAATGATGGCCTTATTCATCTAGTTAAAAACTGAATTCTTGTGGCTGAAGTGATGGTTCATCAGGTAAGAGGACTTCCTGCTCTTCCAGGGCAAACAAGTCCTGATCCAGCACCCATGTTGGGCAGCTCACAATTGCCTGTAACTCAACCTACAGTGTATCTATTGCTTTCTTCTGGCCTCAGATAGCAGCTGTACACATGTCCCAGACATGAAGACACAGGCACATACATATGTATAACATTTTAAAATGATGGCTTCCATTTTTGCAACATTGTTTTGGGAATATAAAGTAAGAAGTCTAGTCAGGTGACATATAGTGTCTCCCTTTTGGTCGATGGGAAACCTCAAATGTACTCATATACAAATATACCATGTATAGTGAGCTCCCATATGATCATGGGCTGAGGATGCATCTTTGTAGGGCTCTTATTTAGTGTGTATGAGGTTTCATCTCCAATGCTAGAAAAATAAAAACAGTTTTTATTCATATGGATGTGAACATTTCTTATTGCTAGGTATTTTTTTTGACCACACCTTTCTTTACTTACATGTACAAATACCATTTGTATTACATTTGTCTATAATATTTAATATGGCATCATGGAATGGTTGTAGCCTAGGAACAGTATGCGATATCATGTACCCTATAGGCTACAGCATCTAGGTTGTGTCAGTATGCTTTATGATATTTACATAAGGATGTAATGCACATTTCCCAGAATATTTTCTTGGCATTTTAACAACATATGATTGACATTTTACAGAATAGTTTTGAAAATTAATAAATATCCACTGTGAATCATTCACATTGGCAAGGCTCGTATTCTGATGCCAACTCTCTTGGTGCCCAGCAGCTGAGATGATCCCAGGATTGTCAGAAACATGAAATGGAACAAGAGCAGATATGGGGTGGCCTAATGGAAAAAAAATATCAATTTGTGTCTATTTCCCTTCAAATTAGATCAGGTATCTTTTTATATGCTTTCAGTTGTTGCTGTATTATAGTTTGTACATTTCAAATATGATAGTTGTACTAATCAAGAATGTTTGGGTTTTCCAAGTAGTTTCCAATTCCTCAACCATAAAAATATAAGAAATTTAAAAGTTTACAATTGTTATTGTCAGGGTAGTGGATAGTAACAAAAGCCAATGTAAAATCAAGCATTCAGTTCCCTGTTAATGCATTTAAATGTGTGACTCCCACATTTCACACTTTACAGTTTATTCACAGTTGCTGTGAAGTCAAGCTCGTTCAACCTGAGGTAAATGGAAAATGATGTCAAGTCATTTCAGTTCGCTTTCCTCTGCTTCAAAATACCTTCATCTTTTGGTTATTCTTCTGAGCATGTCATGGTCACAAGTGATACATATAGCAAGTAGTATTCCCACATTGTAAGCATTAAGAATGGGTGAGAATGTAGGAAACGTGAAGCAAAATAGTATACCAGAATATCTTTTTTTTTTCTCGATCTTAATTTATTGATTTTGGATTTTTTAACTTCAGTTTCTCACTTCCACTGTTTATATTTCTTAACAATAAGTATACTATAACTTATTTCTTGTTGCTTTCAAAGGCAGAACAAAAGCAAAATGAATCCCAGTCAACATTTGCTTTTAGAAAGAGACTCTTACACCTAGGATCACTCAGCTTGAAAAGAGTGACTTGGAGAACAATTGGTATGAACTTGAAGCTTTCAAGGCATTGACACAAGATTGAAGGACTTGAAAGAAAAAGAAAATTGGACCCTGAGAATCTGCCCTGCTTATTTTCAAACAATCAATGAGAGGAACAATGATCCTGCCGTCCTCAGCAGTCTCTTTTGAACTACAGAGGCTGGCATGCCTCTAGTTTTGTTTTTTTTTGTTTTTTTTTTTTTTAGCTTGTTGATTTTTTCACTCTGAACAAAATGATTAGAAAACAAAACAGATGAGAGATTATTCTCAAAGACTGACGAAGATACTGTAGTCATTAATGAAGCAAGGATGACGATGTTGTGGATGTGTGAGTTTAACATCTCGAAAGAAAAAAAAATGAAAGTACTGTGGTATGAAAATCCTCAATAAGCACACAGTAGAGTTACAGGCTTTACCTGAGTTATTTTAAACTAATATTAATGCATAACTAGTTGATTGGAAGTATTAAATTTTTCTCAAGTATTTTGTTTACACGAGGCTGCATGTCTACTATTTGTAATGTGCCTGTTTATAAGTTGGCACAGCTGAAACACATTGGATGGCTTTTTAGTTTGTGATTTTTATTTATTTTTGTTTCAAGTCTTGACAGAAAAAAAAAACCAACATATGAAGATAATGGTAAAGCTAAAATTCTTGCCAGTGAAATTACACTTTTTTAACATTATAAATGCTCGTCTTCAAAAACTCCATGAATGTATATAATACATTTTGGTTCTATCCATTCTCCAGTTGCTGCCTCCAATTTGTATTGGACCCTCTTAACACAAATCTCTCCCGACCTCATGGGTGTGTGGTCATCCATTGGATCACAGACAACCTACCAATGGTAGGACATTGGGGAGAGCACCCCCTCTTCAGGCTGGATTTTTTAACTGATTTGTGCATGTCTTGTGCAGGATATCACAGCTGCTGTGCGTTCCTGTGTGCAATAGTTACGTCAAGTCCTGTGGCCAGCATTTCACAGCATATCACCCCATCCTCCAGCTCTTACATTCTTTTAACCCTCTATTCCACAATATTCCCCAAGCCTTCTGAGGCATGGTAGAGCTGTGCATTCACACTTGCTCATTCTCAGCACTTTGAGCACACAAAAGTCTCTGCCTTTGCCACCCCCCTCTGCCAAAAGTCGCTTCACTGACCAAGGTTGGAAACTGAACAAGTTGATGGATATAAACAAAAATATTTATATGTAACCATTTAGCAAAAATGTATCAATGTTTGTTTTTTTTTCCCTTATGCTCTGTGACTTCTCTAATCAAGTGTGGGGAATGAATCTTGAAAGGTAAACGTTTATGTGGGGGTGGGACCAGATGGGCAGGGAAAAAGAAAGATGAGGATGGGTTGCCAAAACTAAAGTTGCACAAAGAAACCTTATGAAACTCCACTAGATTGTAAGGTGATTAAAATATAATATGAAATAGGAATTTGAAGAGAAGTATTCTTCATGGGTGAAGGATATTTCTCTCATAAGACATGGGTTATCAATTTAAAAAATCTCAGTATCAGCTACAAATTAACTTCCTATGATCACTAGTCAGAGAGGCACCAGAGACACCCAAACCAATGCAGGTGTTTGCTAATATTCTTGGTTATCCACAATTACTCATAGTCAGACACTGTTGCTGAAAAGACCAACATTTTTGTAGACTCATTTAGTTTTTGTATTGAATATCAGTATAAACAATAATTATTTTATTTTTGTATATAGTATAGAGTAATACATAGTAATGCAATAAATATAACATATAATAAAATCATGGCTTATTTTCTTATTTCAGTTGTTTTAATCCTAGCAATTTGGCAACTTTTTGAGTTACTTTCTGTGTACATTTGACACACACCTATTATTGCATGGAATCCTTTTGTTTCATCGCATCCTTTCTTGGGTCATTCTGTGATGCTATGAGTCACCTTGTATATGCAGTGGACCAGTCCTGTCAGGAGTTCTTGCCTCTATTGTGGAAGAATAGTGTTTATAAGCATTATCTGCATGTGTGTGATGACTGGGACTGGGTGCGCCTGCTTCTCAGCTGTCAACTGACAGAGAACAAACACGTGCGTGTGTGTGTGTGTGTATTCACCTGCCAATGTGCACTTGCCATACAAATATTCCTATGTTCAGACTCATGTACTTGTAGTCCTATAATATAATTATTTCATTTTAATGTTACATTGATTGTTTTTGTCTTTTTCCACTTATCTGTAAACTACAAGTCTTCCAGTGACCAAACAAATATCAACCACCTGCTACCAATATATGTAGACCTTTAGTCTCATGTACTTATATATAGCAACAATAAATTGTTAATTTATCTTCCACTGACTTTTTCTGCCATTAAATGATGTTTGAATTTTTTAAATGCTACTGAATCTATTTTCTTTCCTTTCTTCTAATTTTTGAGAGAATATCTCCCTACGTCTCCCCAGATTGCTTTCTGTGTAGCCCAAGGTGATCCCCAATTTGTGGGATTACACCTCAATCTCGAGTGCTGGGATTATAAATGTGTGCCTCCATAATTGAGTTTCTCCTTCTTTCTTGGGATCATGGCCACAGGTCCATGAAGGGGGAGGGAGCACAAGTGGGGAACAGGGTTTGGTCAACTGTGGATATGACAGAGCTAGCCCTCAGGGATATGACTTCCGTGAGACAGCTCAACTTTATTCCAGAGTACAGAAAATACATAGGATTGGGAAACATAACTGGGGAATCACCCAATTTGCATTAAACAGCACGCTCCTATCATAAAGCTGGGTTAGTGGCAGTAGGGTCCTATGAAAATAGCTAGAGCATGTTACTTAACTACCGTGTGGCCAGCAGGGAAGAGCGTTTGCAAGGAACAATGTCAAGGGTCATCCTTGAGATAAGTCAGGCATCTAGGCCTAGAGACATCCTCCAAATATGGACAGGTAGAAAGCAGGAAGCCTTGCTGGGGAGGGAGTCTTTCGTGTTGATGAGCTTGGAGAAAGCTACCAGACCGTGATGATAGACTGCAACCTCTGATCAGCAGGGTCTCTCAACACATAACTAGCTAATCTTTCTTTTATTTTTCTTACCATTGAAATATTCGTTGCACATGCTTACATGAGGACATTTATATTTATCTAATCTTTCATTACTCATACCTGCATTTGACATCTTCTTTAAAGATACTGTGTTGGACTATTGGCATATAATTCATCCAATTAAAAAGTTGAATATTATAGCTTATACATTAAATTACCTTCACTTTTTAAATCTTTTTATATTTGAGTAAAATTATTTAAAATGATTTAATGTGGGTTGGGGATTTACCTCAGTGGTAGAGCGCTTGCCTAGCAAGCGCAAGGCCCTGGGTTCGGTCCTCAGCTCGAAAAAACAAAACAAAACAAACAAATAAAATGATTTAATGTTACACATATGGACTGTGTATTTCCTATATTATTATTTATGCTGTTTTAATTTTTTGAGATTATAATATAATTACATCATTTCTGCATGAGTCACTGTAGTTCTTACACTGCATCAAGGTAACCTCTCTTTGTAGAAGACCATTACAGAAAACCATAATCAATGGAAGAGCTGTTACATATACAAAACACTCCCACACTAGAGGCTCAAGTATCGCTGCAGAAGAGGAGGCAAAAGAGCATAAGAGCTAGAGGAGCAGGGATTTCCTGTGAGATGCCTCTCCTGAAAGTATCAACAGGTACACCCACACAGTCTCATCAACAAGACTGCCTAAACATGAACTGAACAAGGACATCACCAATAGCCATGACAACATGGAAAGCTGAGGAGGCTTCAGTCCAGACAAAGAACTACAGGCAAATAAGGAGTTCAGGAGAAATAGTCTTCTCCTGGGAAGAGCACAGCAATTGCTTATCTAAAAACCAGATAAGCAAGGATTTCCCCTTCCCAAAGCCCTTCCAAATCCTCTTCCCCCTCTCCCTCCTGAACATTAAGTTCTTTCTCAAAAAACAAACTCAGTACAACAAAATCCCCCCCAAAACAAGACAACAAATTGAAACACAAAGTAAAAGAGAAAAAAAGAAAGGAAAGAAAGAAAACTTCCGTACTGTAACCAAATAAGAGCACATTAAAAAAAAAAATGAGTGTCCATTATATGCTGGTCAAATACTCCTGTATATAAGGCCTATCCTAGAGTGGTTCGTATACCCAGTACTATTCCATTGGAGAAAACTGATTTTCCCTTTCCCACTCACAACAGTTAACCTTTTATCTAATGGCTAGATATTCATTCATTTATTCTTAATATAAAAAATAAAATATAATAAGATAAAACAAAAACTATTACATCAACATTGGTCAAGACAAAACAACAGAAGAAAAAAGAGCCCAAGAGAAAGCACAGGAATCAGAGACAACCTCAGAAATCCTATAAAAATACTAAACTGGAAGGCATAATATATACGCAGAGAACCTGGTGCAGACCCGTACAGGACCTGTGCTTGCTGCTTCAGTCCCTGTGAGTTGATTTACAGGGCTGTTTCTTTGGTTTTATTTGTTTGTTTGGGTTTTCTTGGTTTTTTTTTGTTTTTTGTTTTTGTTTTTTTGGTGTCCTCCATCCATTCTGGGTCTTACAATCTTTCCACCTCCTCTTTCATGGAGTTCCTTGAGCTTTAAGAGGAAAGATTTGATAAAGAGATCCCACTTAGGGTTGAGTGCTCCAAGGTCTTTCACGCTCTGCATTCTGTCTAGCTGTGGGTCTCTATGTCTGTTCCAATCTATCTATTGCAGGAGGAAGCTTATCTGATGAGAAGTAGCGGAATAAGCTACTGTTTTATGATTATAGCATAGTATAATTAGGAGTCATTTTACTATATCCTCCCCCACCTTTTAAGGCAAGTATTATTTGATTTTACCCTAGATTGTTGGTTTTTGGTCACCCACACATGTTGGGTATGCATTCTAGCTCATGGAGTGGGCCTTAGGTCAAATCAGATATTGGTTGGTTATTTCCACAAACATTGTGCCATTATTGCCCTAGCATATCTTGCAGGTAGTACACCCTCAAAGATAAAAGGGTTGTGGCTAGGTTGGTGTGTATGTTTCTCTTTAGATAGAATGCAGATCTATGTTCATAAGAGAAATTGGTCTATAATTCTCTTTCTTTGTTGGGCCTTTTTATGAATTCAGTGTCAGGGTAACTGTGGACTCATACAATGAACTGGGCAATGTTCCTTCTGTTTTATTTTGTGGAATAATTTGTTAAATTGGCATTAACGTTTGAAAGTCTGGTAGAATTCTTCAGTAAAACCATTTGGCCCTGGGCTTTTTTTAGTTGGGACACTTTTAACGACTGCTTCTAATTAGGTTGTAGGCCTATTTAAATTGCTTTTGTGATCCTGATTCAACTTTAGTAAGTGGTCTCTATTGAGAAAATTCTCCCCCCTCCCCCACCCAATTTGATGAGTACAGATTTTTAAAGAATGTCCTTATGATTCTCTGGATTTCCTCAATGTCTGCTGTTATTTTCCCTTTTTTCTTTCTGATTTTGTTAATTTGGATATTCTCTCTCTGCCTTTTAGTTAATTTGGTAAGAGTTTGTCTATCTTGTTGATTTCCTCAAAGAACCAACTCTGTTTCATTCTTTGTTTTGTTCATTCAGGTGTGTTGTTAAGTTGCAGGTATGGTAGTTCTCTGTTTTTTTTTTTTTTGTTTGTTTGTTTTTTGTTTTGTTTGTTATGTACATATTTGATGTTCTGAACTTGCCTCTTAGGGCAACCTTCATAGTGTTTGGGTAAAATGTTCTGTAGATATCTGTTAGGTTCATTTGGTTTATAACATCAGTTAGCGCCAGCATTTCTTTGCTTAGTTTTGGTCTGGATGACTCATCTACTGGAGAGAGATGGATATTGAAGTCTCCCACTATCAGTTTGTGAGGGTCAATATTCTCTAATTAACACCAGTCAAGAAGTCATTAAAGCAAATAAAATAAACTTATTTATTTATTATGAATATTTGTCTTTGTGATTTAATGCAAAAATTATGAGGTTAAAGAAAAAATAGACAGATGTGGCTCAGTGATGAAGGCACTGGCTGTTATTCTAGAAGACTTAGGTTCAATGTAACGACTGGGTGTAATTCCAGGTCCAGGGGATCTGATGCCATTTTCTGGTCTCTATAGGCAACAGGCACACATGTGGTACAGAGATGTACACAGAGGCAAAATATTCATGTACATAAAATTAAAAAAGAAATGCTGGAATTTATATTCACCACAGAAAATAGATAATTACATTATTTGTTGAATATTTACTAACATACAGAGAGAGAGAGAGAGAGAGAGAGAGAGAGAGAGAGAGAGAGAGAGAAAGAGAAAGAGAGAGAGAGATTATGTGGCCATAAACTTCTGTCTGCCGGTAAGTTCTGTCTGCCGGTAAGTAGAAAAATTATGTGGGGCTTTTGGCATTGAGAAGGGCACTAGTTTCCACTAGTGCATATATCATTATATAAAATTATGGAATACTTTTTTCCTATGGAAATGGGCAACATAAATTATTTGAATACTTGAAGAAATATTTCACAATATAGCTTTAGGAGAAATAATAGCAGTATAAAATATTTATCTCAAAAATAATCTGCGCTTTATATGTGGTGAAAATGCTTCACTATTAAAAATAAAAACAACAATGACAATGCCATAATTGGAATTTTTAAGGAAAATATATTCACACTGGAGAAGAGTATAATCATTATATATATTTATTCATTTATTGCATTTCACCAGTATTAGCTACAAAAACAATTTCATGGGCAAATTTCCATATATCTCTTTTTTTTTTTTTTTTTTTTTTTTTTTTTTTAGTTTTCTTCGAGACAGGGTTTCTCTGTGTAGCTCTGGATGTCCTGGAACTCACTCTGTAGACCAGGCTGGCCTCAATCTCAGAGCTCCATCTGCCTCTTCCTCCTGTGTGCTGGGATTTCCTCTTAAAGGCAAGTGCCACCACCACCAGGCTCCATATAATAATTTTAAGGTATTTATATATAATTTATTAATGTTCTACATATTCAACAATGAGAAGCATCCTTATGTTGATCAGAACAACCCTACACAGAGAGATACACACAGACAAGGACACACACACACAGACATAGATACCCACAGACACCCCCCCCCCCAACACACACACATGGACACACAGCATGAAGTAGCTTAATATAATTCTCAGTTTGAGCTACTTCCCCTTCAAATTGTCAATGATGTTAAGGTTGGAAACTTTGCTCTAAATCCTGAGTATGAAGGCACTTGTTCACAGTGTTGAGGTAACACAAAGCAGGACAGTGCAAAACATGGAAGCTCTCATGAATTTTGGTGACCAGGAGCTGCTTCATTACATAGGTGTAGGTGACTGAATCATTATCTACACTATTGAACTTTATCCCTAGTCACGGTCTGCTCCTAAAGGTCAGAGTAGGATAATGTGTCTTAGGATCTCAACACTCTAATTGCAGCTTGGTCTTTCTGCCAAGGCCAGTACTGGCCCTGAATCATCTCATTAATAGGGACTGTCAGGATCCTCCATGAATAACAAATACACTCTTGTCACCTGGGAAATGTTTAGAATTTATAAGTTATTTTCCAGAAACCAAGGACAAAGGCTAGCCAAATTCCTTATTCCATATGAATTAGCTTTCTAAAAGGTGGAAGTATGGTAGTAAAATAATGCTATTCTAGGCTGCATATTTATAAAATATTATTTCTATCATCATATTTTATGAATACATATAGAGTATGATATGTTACACTTAAAAAGTCATACCTAAAAGTGTACATCAATCACAAAAGGTCAACAAATTTAGAGATGAGAAGCTTCAATCCAAAATTGACTTGAATTTGTGTATTTACATAAGATTTCTCATCTAGGATGGCAACAGTGAAGTGAAAAATGTAATTTAGAGAATTTTCTGGCAATAATAGGTAATGATTACTGAAATTGAGATTTGAGATGTTTTATTTTGAAATCTATAACACCTTGTGTATTGTATATATAATTCAGTAACAAAGCATTCTAAAAACCCATGAAATTGAAGAGTTAGAATTAATAAAGCAATGCATTAGTTATGTTCTGTTAGCCATCATGAGGGTGTATGTAACTCAGGTACTCATATTATGGAAAAGTTAGTTGTACTAAAGCAAACAAAGGTACAGCTGAAACAGTGTACACAACCCCAAGGACTTTTTCCCTTTAACACAGTGCAGATGGAGTTTAGATTAAGGCAGAATGGCTTGTACTATTAGAGAAACGCATGCAAATAAAAATTTGGAAGGTAGAGCAGAGGAAGGGAACCAACTACGAGAGAACCCCACATGACGTACTACTGATAAGGGCTTATTGAAAATTTCAGTACAGACACAGCAACCTGGTCCTGATGAAAAGGTCTTTGTCATAACCCTGCATTTGGAAGACATCCTACCTGAGAGGGCCAGGTCTGGTTGACCAAAATTTGAGAAACAATATGTTCCTTTTGTAGCTATGGTGATGTAATTCCTCTGTGTGTGGTGAGATTGTACAAGAATGCTGGTGGACATATAGATAAATAACATAGATTAAAAATAGATTCAACTTCTAAAGGAAGAAGGAAAGAAGTAAATTAGTTGATGGGGAAATACAAAAATAAGAACTCATTATTTTCAATTTTTTAAAAAATTTTATTTTACAATTTAATTTAATTTTACGTATCAGCCACGGATTCCCTTGTTCTCCCCCCTCCTGCCCCCTCTCCTATCTTCCCCCCAGCCCACCCTCTATTCCTATCTCCTCCATGCAAAGACTCCCCTGAGGATTGAATTCAACTTCGTAGATTCAGTCTAGGCAGGTCCAGTCCCCTCCTCCCAGGCTGAGCAAAGTGTCCCTGAATAAGGGCCCAGGTTTCAAACAGCCAGCACATGCACTGAGGACAGGTCCTGGTCCCACTGCCTGGATGCCTCCCAAACAGATCAAGCTAATCAACTGTCTCACTTATCCAGAGGGCCTGATCCAGTTGGGGGCTCCTTAGCCATTGGTTCATAGTTC
This sequence comes from Peromyscus californicus insignis, assembly GCF_007827085.1. Classification (NCBI taxonomy): domain Eukaryota; kingdom Metazoa; phylum Chordata; class Mammalia; order Rodentia; family Cricetidae; genus Peromyscus; species Peromyscus californicus. Next base: position 6,747,672 of record NW_026294514.1, on the reverse strand, counting down.
ATATGTTTCCCTTCGTTTGGCTATTTATCCCTGTGCTTTATCCAACCTTGGTCTCAACAATTCTCGCTCATACAAACCCTCCTCGTTCTTGCCAATTGGGCTCCCAGAACTCTACCTGGGTCCTGGCCATGGATCTCTGCATCTGGTTCCCTCAGTCATTGGACGAGGCTTCTAGCACAACAATTAGGGTGTTTGGCCATCCTATCACCAGAGTAGGTCAGTTGGGGCTTTCTCTCGACCATTGCCAGTAGTCTACTGTGGAGGTATCCTTGTGGATTTCTGTGGACCTCTCTAGCATCCTGCTTCTTCCTATTCTCATGTGGTCTCCATTTACCATGGTCTCTTATTCCTTGTTCTCTCCCTCTGTTCTTGATCCAGCTGGGATCTCCCGCTCCTTCAACTGAAGAATGGATAAATAAAATGTGGTACATATACACAATGGAATACTACTCAGCAGAGAAAAACAATGACATCATGAGGTTTGCAGGCAAATGGATGGATCTAGAAAAAATCATCCTGAGTGAGGTAACCCAGACTCAGAAAGACAAACATGGTATGTACTCACTCATAGGAGGATACTAGATGTAAAACAAAGATGACTAGACTGCTACTCACAACTCCAAGGAGGCTACCTAGAGAGCAGGACCCCGGGAAAGACACAGGGATCGCCCAATGACAGAGAAATGGATGAGATCTACATGGACAACCTGGATGTGAGTGGGAGTAATGAAGAGCAAGGGTCGAGGGAAAGTAATTTCAAATTTTAAGGCAGATTGTTTCACCAAGAGAACAGTGCTGAGCCACTGCTTTTAATATGTATTTTTAAATGTGTAGTTTCTATAAAGTACATTCTCCTCTGCTCAGAGGCTTCTCTGTCTCCTGACACTAGGACTCTAACTTCATAAGTGTTCTCCTATAAACAGATAAGTGCTACTTTTTGGGGAAAACACACTTCATTTCATAGAAGAAGTGTCTCAGCCACATTCTCCATGCAGCATCTTTGACACATTACGTATCACTTCGAACTTCATCTTGATTCATTGTTATACACACAAGAAATGCATAATCTGTTGATGCATGGCTTACAATATGATTATAATTGGGTTTATTTTTATACAGAATTCCATGTAACATTATGACAACATGGCAATTAATAAATAAAGAGATGTTTCACAAATATATCAACAAAACCTAATTGCATGTGATACTTTATCAGCATCCTTTTCTATATTATTTTCTGTGATTTGGTTCACATAAGTCAAGATTAGGACCTAACTGTACATGCATTATTGTGAACTGTTCACCAGGCTCTAACCATACATGCATTATTGTGAACTGTTCACCAGGCTCTAACCATACATGCATTATTGTGAACTATGCAACAGACCCAAACCATACATGCACTACTACTGTGTACGGGTGTCTCTCAGAAACTTCTATGAGTGTGTGATCAAGCTTTGCAGTACTATTAGGAAATAGCCGAGCCAGATAGCTTTATAATGAAAACAAAAATAAACAAACAAATAAAAAACCCCAAACCAGGTAATTTAGCTCATATTTTAAATTTGTATAGGTGGAGTTCTATCTGGCTGACTTCATACTTGAATCACACCCTGACCAGTAGCAATGGTTGGAGTGTTTGGGGGTGATTGGCTGTATCTCAAACAAGAGCTGGGAGAAATTATGTTATTAGAGTCAGGCTTACATTTTTCATAACAACTTTCCTTTGAGAACTACCAGAGAATCAAATGTGAATACTGAGGGACCGAGAGAGACAGATTTCATACCTGCAAGGACTGCACAGCAGTCCACCTAGTCCCACTTTTCAATGGTTCACATTCCTAACAGCAACACCTTGAGACCAAGTAGACCCTGGGAATCAGAAACCACGTTCAAAACAGAGCAACAGCCTCTACTGTTGGGCTGAGAAACACGTCTCCAAATGTATGTTGTGTAAAGTTATTATTAAGCCTTTACAATTAAAGAAAATGCCAGTCTGTGACTTTTAATTATTTGGCTTTCTCTAAGAAATTAATGCAATACAAACCAACTGATTATAAGACTAATGTCATCAAGGAGTAAAGCAGCCACACATTTGTGTGAATTTTGAAGACGGCCTATGGATGGAGTCTCAAATTTTATCAGAAATGTGGGTAAAGTAACAAAAGTAACAGCTGGCCCACAATGTATGAGTAGCCTTAACTGGGGAAGGGAGGAGAAAAGGGTGTGTGAAGGCAGACCATGAAGGTAATTGATATGTTTAATCACTGATGATAACATTTATATAGGTTGTCAATAATTAATTTTTCTCTGAAATCTTGCTCTATACTATAACCAAAATGACAGTATTATATTAATATTTTAAAAATCTGAACCATGTAGAAAATTAACTCAAGTTGATGAGAGATATTTGTTTTGATCTGCTTCTGAATGGTTCACAGATGATAATTCAACTAACAAACATTTCCATTGTTTTGTTTTGTTTTGTTTTACTCTGAAAGAAAGAATAGTACTGAGTTCACCTCATCAGCCTTCAAGGTAGAGGTAAGCCATTTTCTTAACTGAAGGAACAGAACAATCTCTTCAGAGACTTCCCCTCTCCAGCACCTTATTCCAGGGCTTAACTCACATACAAAGTTTTATAGCTGCCACTGAGTCTCCAATCTGATTTAAACATCCTAATTTTTCTTATCTTCAATGCAACTTTGTGATTTATTAAGATATTACCAGCCCTAGTGCATTCATATTTCTGAATTCTACTCGCAAAAGGAGTTTCTCTAAATATTATAGAAATATCCACCAGACACAAACCATGTGCATTGTGACTCTTTGGATTTATAGGAAGGAATGTGCTCCTGGAGATGAAGGTTATTTTAGCAGGTCTCATGATCCCAAGTAAAATGACCCCGAAAGAAGCCGAACCCAGTGTTTTACATGGCTGAAACAACATTTGGTGAGGCCTACATTTATCAGGTTTACCACTTTATTTGACAGGTAATTTCTGAGACTAGAACTCATGTGCAAAATTTTGATTGCTATTCTTCAGGAGAAATAATTTTGTTACCAGTTTTAACAGAATCTCATTACTAAATGCCTTTGGGGATGGGGTGGAGCTCATCGAATAAAATGAGAAGATATGAGCACATTTTTAAAGTAATACAGGGATGGCTCTTAAAGGCTTATCTTTTTATTTAGGGGCTACCTAAAACTTTAATGACTTTACATTTACATTCCTTTTGACAGAATATTTAACAGGTAGTTTTATCCAAGTGACTAAATTATATGCATCAAATTATTGTACTAATTTTAGAGAAATAAAGTAGTTCTAGAGCCATCCAAAGGATCATACATTACCAAGATTACCAGTTTCTGATAAAAGAATTTAGAACAATCATCTAAACACAGAAGGTTATTTAAAGATAGATAATTCACACTTTGTTGCATTTTTTTTTTTTTATTTTTTGAGACAGAGTTTCTCTGTGTAGCTTTGGAGCCTGTCCTGGAACTAACTCTGTAGACCAGCCTGGCCTTGAACTCACAGAGATCTGGCTGCCTCTGCCTTCCAAGTGCTGGGATTAAAGGTGTGAGCCACCATGCCCAGCCACTTTGTTGTATTTTTTAAAGGTTTGTAGTCTAGGAACTGTATTATACAAAATAAATTACTATAAAAAGTAACATTACAGAATATGATTTTGGTGTTTACAGTAAATTGCAAGTTTATAATTGTAAGATCTGTCTGTGTATATACACAACTGATAAAATGGTATTATATCCAATTAAAATAGCAATAAGTATAAATTAGCAATAATAATAAAAATGTAGCAAGCAGACCTGTACGAATCAACCAGAATTTTATGTAACTTTTAGGTTATGCAAAATTATGCCAGAATGTGAAGAGAAAATATAACACAGGTTATGAATGCAATCTACATCTATATAAAGTTCAAAATTGGAAAAAGAAAGACTCCAAGTGAAAGTGTTCTTTGTAAAAGTTAAAAATTCATTTTTAATATCTTATTTGTTGACTGCATACAAAGCATAGAATTTCCATAAGCTGAATATTGCTTTTCCAATTTGAACTGTAAATGGTCTTGAATACATCAGATATAGGACTTAAATAAGCAATCATCTAATATTATGTTTCCAAATAATAAAATAAATCAAAAATCATATCAAAACAATCATATTTAACTTGTGCCTATATAAACAAATCTATTATGTAAAAATAGATTGCTGAATTTAAATCTGTTATTAGATGAGAAGCCTTATATGTGAATTCCATTAGATTACTAAAATAGTTTAAATACTAGACATTAAATGAAATGTGCTGTTTTTAATTATGTATATATGCAAACTTTTATCCACTGATAGCTAAACAGCCTCATTTGTGTCATTTTTCTATTGTAGATCTAGTGTTGGATGTCATAAATAATAAACTCAGAGGCTTCATTGGCATAATTCAATACAAATCTATTTTCTACATGTACCAAATCAGTGTGGAGGCTCAGGCCACTCTCACCTTCTGCCTTGTGATTTAACCATCTTCTAGGGTTTCAGGGTCCTGGGAGTGTCTAAAATGAGCATCAGGGATAGAGCTGCATGGGGAGCTATGTCTGATTAGCAATCGTCTCAGCCCAGAAACAACCCAATCATTTTCTCTCACATATTTCTAATGAGGTTTAGGAAAAGTACATTTAGTCTGGACAGCTGCTTCCCAGAAAGTGCTATGAGTGATATGCTCTGAATATCTACACTCAGTCCCCAATAGTACATTGAATCATGTCCCTGATTGTTGAGAGTTGATCATTAGTATCTTTGGGAGATGATTAGATCATAATGTTGGGGATTCTCCCAAGGGAGACTGGTGGCTTTATTTAAGAAGCTCAAGCATCCTTATTGATTTTATCTTGTGCAGACACAGGGAGAAGCCACCATCCCTGAATCAGGGCACAGGCTCGTGCTGCACAGCCCATCTGCTTGAGACCTGATCTTGTGCATCCTAGACTCCAGAGATGAGAAATCAACCTATGTTGCTTAGAAGATAATCAATTTTTAGCATTTTTGTATCTGTACAGTGTCAGAGGAAGCAAAGCTTTGTTAAGAGTTATCCCTTCCACTAGAACAGAAAAGCTAGAAATAGTTATTCCTTCATACAACAAACATGAATACTTATATGCACCGATAGACATCGTGTGTGTGTGTGTGTGTGTGTGTGTGTGTGTGTGTGTGTGTGTGTGTGTGTGTGTGTGTATGTGAGATGGTAGGTAGGTATGTATTAGGCAAATGCATACTGAAATTAGAAATAAAAAACAGCTCCTATGTGGTTGATCCTTGGTCAAGGAAAGAAACACTCAAATTAGTACTGCTTTGTAACCATGGATACCAGGACTTTCAAGACATTCTGGACTTGCTCATCAGCATTGTTGGCTGTGAGTGGTGAATGTTGTGCATTGCACATGGTCTTTGTGAGAAATCTGGGGCTTCTCACCTAGGGAACATTATGGAAGAAGACTGTCTCAAAAACTGTGTAGCTGTGTAGGTATTTCCATCTGAGAGAAAAATGAAAGGACCATTGAAGTGTTCCTTTGACCTTTTCAGTTTCCTGAACCTATTAACCGAAAAAAATTCTTTTGTTTGAAATGAGTATTCCAACTTTGATGAATCTTAATTCATTTCTGAAAGTTTGCTGGAAATATGTAAATATTTGTACTTACTAAGTTTTCTTTTATGTTCAAATGCTGTTTGACTGTCATCCATTGTACATTTCTATACATTTCTAGTCACTACAGAATGAATGAATGGCAAATGGGAATTTTTAAAAATCCTTGCCATTTATTAGATACAGTGAGTAAAAACATATTTTCAATAAGTGACAAAACTATGCAGGCCTGCAATTCTAGCATCTAGAGAGGCTGAATAACCCTCCCTGGGCTGCAGAGTCATTTCAAGGTCAGTCAGGATAATATAGTGAGACTTGTCTCAAATTGCAAAAGTTTTAAAAGACCACACATGTTCTTAGTGGATGAACACTTGCTTACCTTTGTTGTAGAATATTATTTTAACAAGGTAAAAGATATGTTCCATTTGTTTATGCTGCAGAATATTACCTTAACTGTGTAAAGGTGTGTTACTTTTGTTTATGCTGCATTTGTTTAATTATGAAAAGACATGTTGTATTTGTTTCACCTTGCCTGCCTACAGCACCTAATTGATTTAATAAAGAGCTGAATGGCCAATAGCTAGGCAGGAGATAGGATAGGTGGGGCTAGCAGGCAGAGAATAAATAGGAGGAGAAATCTGGCCTTGGGAGGAAGAAAGGAGGAAAGAAGAAAGGAGATGCCTGGGGTCAGAAGCCAGGCAGATGCCAGCCAGCAGACATGAGAAGCAGTGAATGTAAGATATACAGAAAGTAAAGAGTCCTGAGGCAAAAGGTAGATAAAGAGAAACAGGTTAATTTAAGTTCAAAGAGCTAGCCAGAAAAGAGGTCAGCTAAAGCCAAGCATTCAAAACTAATAATAAATCTCCCTGTCATGATTTGGGAACTGGTTGGTGGCTCAAAAGAAAAAACCTGGAACATACCTTGAGTAACACATTGGCTCAATCCCCAGAAACACAAAGTAAATAAATGAATAAATAAGGTAGATGCATGAAGGAAATAAAATAGGAATATAAACTGGGAGTTACTGGGAGTAGTATTTGGTGAGATATTGTTGGAAGAAGAACCAATGGACCAAATTATAGACATTTTAAAAATTAAGGTATAGTTGTAAGTTGGGAGGGAAGAGCTCTGGATGTAGGATAGCTACCTGATGTACACATCTATACTCAGCACAGTAGAAACTAATTCTGGAAACATCTGGGGGGCTAATGATGTTGGAAAGAAGGTGATGGGCTGAAGATTGAACACAGGGCTCGAGGTCAGAGAGCAGGTCGGGGTTCCTGATGTGGTCAGAGCACAGAACCCACAGAATGGAGTGCAAAAGTTGTTTTCATTACTGTAAGAAGGTATGCATGGTCTTAATCTTTGAACAATATGAAAGGTTTGAAGATATCAGACTAAGAATCTTGTTTCCACATACAATTATCTATTAATCTGCCAAAATTTAAATTAATTTGATATTTACTTTGGGGGAAAGAAATAAAAGCTCCTATTTCAAATTTTTGATTGCTGGGTCCAGGTTGACATTTCAATTTTGTTGTTGCAATGGAAGTTATTTTGCATGATTATGTTTGTAGATTTGTCTAGCATCACAGAGCACTACTCTTTAGGATTTTGCTCTTGATTTTCATGATTAAAGGAAATTGTTTCATGTTTTCATTCCCTGTGATGGGACCTATGAGTCTTCTCAACTGAATAGGAAGGCTTCAAGGTTGATGCCAAGGGATGTTTGATCTTACTTAAAGTTTAAAGCGCCATTTTAAAGGATTTTGAAAAAGGGTTCAGAGACAATGACTGTATGAGTCATATGTTTTAAAAGGTGTTACCATATTAAGACAAAGTTGTTTTGATTTTACTTTCTTTATGGCTATCAACATGAATGTTTCTCTCTCCGTGGAGATACATATTTGTCAATTGTTCTGAGTAGTACAGCTTTCCCCTTATTTTCTCATCTCTGAAATAAAAATATATTTTAGTTATGTATTCTGCTTAGCTGCGGATCACTGACTGAGACTCAAGGAGCATCACAGAAGAGTGGAACGGTTAAAAGAGCCAGAAGCACAGGATGCCTGCTGCTAGACAGCGTCTTCTAGACATGGCAGGGAATGTTATGCGCCCATGGAATCTTAGCAAGATGACTGTTTAACAAGACTTGCCTAATGGCAAAACCAGTTGACATGCCCTTGCAGAGAGTGTAGATTTCGCAAGGCCTCAGTTCTAGATGAAGACTTAAAATGGACTAATGGCTACTGAGAGAGCAAGTATCAGCCTTCTCCAGAGACTAAGTCTACTCAGAGGTTATCCAGTCCCAAATGCTCAGCCATAGACACATGTGCATTAAAAACAATACAAATGGTGTGTGTGTGTGTGTGCGCGCACATGCGTGTGTACAACAAAAATAATTATAAATCAGGGATCATTAATTTGAGGATGAGGGACTTGGTAGGAGTTACAGGTGGGTGAAGGGAAGAAGAAATGATGTCAATACAGTACTTATATATGAAATTCTTTTTCGTTATCTTTATTCCTGGGACTGTTATTTAATTACATTTCTTACCTCCCTTTCCTCCCTCCAAGTCCTCCCATATACTCCTGACCACTCTCCTTCAAATTTGTGGCTAATCATCAATTGTTATTACATGTGTATATATATTTGTATACATACACATTATATATATATATATATATATATATATATATATATATATATATATATATCTGCTGAGTCCCTATAATGTTACTTGTATGCATGTTTTTAGGATTCACCATTTGGCACTGGATAACCAATTGGTGTGCTTTTCCCTGAGGAGGGCCACCTCTACTACTCACAGATCTACTCAGTTATCTGCCATTCTTTGTCTGGGGCTGAGACATGGGATTTTCTGTCTAGTTTGACATATTTATTGGTGTCCTTCTTGTTCAGCTCACATTTGGGTGGCCGTATTGATGAGACTTTATAGGTGTAGCTACTTATATTACTAGGAGACCCAATCTCATAACAATGTTCCTATTTCTTTTGCTCTTACATTTTTTTTTTTTTTGTGCATTGTAGAGACCCACAGAGTTTTCCTAGTGAGAACTTACTCAAGGTCTGAGAATCTGAGCTTGCTTTACCCAGCAGGGCTGCATAAGGGGATGATTTGACCACAGGAGTGGTTACCAGGTGTTTGGCTGTGCAGTGTGCTTTGATCTAGCAAAGGGGAGGTCTTTGCCCGGCCCCTTGGCATTGTTATAAAAAGCCCTTTTGAAGAGGCAGAAGGGACCATTGAGTTTTGATCCAGGTCCTCCCGAAGCTATCCTGTGTTTCTGTCTGTCTCCTCTTCGATATCTTTCCATTTAAAAGTTTCTTATCCCTCTCTCATCCTCATAGGAGCCCCTTTTAAAGGTGACAGATGGCCTCCCACACTGCATTCTCTTTAAAATGATCCCTGCACATTAGATGTGTTAGTGATTTGTAGATGTATCCATTGGGACTTGGCTCCATAATTCTGCATTGATTGTTTGTAGTATTCTGTAATGGTGCAAAGAGAAGTTTCCTTAATGAGAGGCAAAGGCTACACTTGTCTGTGGGCATTAGGACAGATGTTTGTGAATTGTTATTAGAGATTATGCTAGTTCACTAAATTAGTGATTGTAGATTCTCCTCCAGTGACCATCACTTCACTAGCACTGAACAGTTTGCTAGGTTTCCAGTACCAAACTCTGTATCCCTTAAGTTGAGTGGATCTTAAGTCTAATCAGAAGTTGGTTATCACCAAGGTGTGTATGCCACTACTATACCTATAGGGTAATTGTGCCAAGCTGATTATTGATGTGGTTCATAGACATCATTTCTCAGGGAGGGGGCATTCAGATCAGTTCCAGCACAGAGGTCTCTGGTCTCTGTTATGAAGTGTATACTATCCTCAGCAACAGGGACTTACATTCCATCCCTGGGGAATAACTAAGGGCAATAGGAATAGGCTGTATGTTTTGGTAGTCTTTAAGACAACCCTGGCCAATAACTCAAACAGGGCTTCTCATGTCTGGTATTGGGGATTTAGTTAGGTGGTCTTTGACTCTTTCTTGGAGGGAGTACCCTTAGCTCACTTGAGAAAAGTTTGTTAAAACTATATATGTATATTCATATACTGAATTACATGCATTATGGTTTTTTGTAAACAGTTAATATGACTCCTTGTGTCTTTTTCAGACATCCATAGTGTTAACTTACCCACTTCCTTCATTTTCCTGTATTTACCTCCCTCCATCTCTCTAAGACTCCTTTCTCCAATTTCCCCCATCAGATCACATGTGTCCTGCCACTCCCCTTCACCTTCTTCTCACCTTCTTCTGTGTCTTCCACCTTTTCTCTTCCCTGTGCATAATTCTTAAAAATATAAATTAAATAAAATACTTTGAACCCTTTATCCTAAAACTGCATATGTTTATAATTGGAGATAATAGTATTTAATAAAATATTTCTCATGGAGGCCTTGCTTGTGGTTTTACCTCGAATTCTATTAAATTTTCTCAATACTTAAGATTTCATTAGTTTGAGATTAAACGGTTCCTTACTCATGGTATTTTAAAATTTTTATTTATTTTTATTTTATGTGTGTGAGGGTTTTGTCTATACATAGAAGTGCACTGGATCTGTGCCTGCAGCTCACTGAGGTCAGGAGAGGCATAGTATCTCATGGAACTGTAATTTCAGATGATTTTAAGTTGCCATGTCGCTGCTAGGAACTGAGGCCCAGAACTCTTTGTAATAGCAGCAAGTGCTCTGAGTGTTGAGACATCTCATTTGTTCAACTCCGGATTTATGTTCTAAGTAAGACCAGATGGCTGGATGTTCGCCACACTACACATCCTTGAGATAAGTATGTCTGGTTTTCATGAATGACCCATCTATTTATATGTTAAATCTGCTACATTCTATGAAAGGTGACTGTAACAAACTGAAATTCAGAATGCATTTTTGATATTTTTTTCAATGTGTTTTTCTTAGTTTCTACTGCTGTGAAGAGATACCATGACCCTTGTAACTCTTATAAAGGAAAAATATTTGATTAGGGTGGCTTACATTTCAGGTGTTAAGTTCATAATCATCATGGTATGACATAGTGGTGTGCAGGCAGACATAGTGCTGGAGGAATTGAGAGCTCTACATCTTGACCTGCATGCAACAGGAAGTTGAACTAGGTTTAGCTTGAGCATAGGAGACCTTAAAAGCCTACCACCACAGGAAAACACTTCCTCCAACAAGGCCACTCCTACTTCAACAAGGCCACACCTCCTGATATTGCCACTTCCTATGAGCTTATGAGGGCCAATTAAATTCAAACTACTACCATGTTCATGTCTTTATTATGTAAAATGGTTATAGCTTCAGTTAATAACAATTAAAAAAATCTCTATACAGAAAAATATAGAAGGTATTGTTATTGCTTGCTGAATTTATCAAACGTAATTGTAAACTGAAATTGTGTTTTGATGTAGCTTATTTTATTATTTTTTATTCTAATAAAACTGGAAAAAACAGAAGGATGTTGGAAATAGCGTGCTTCCTCCATTGAGTTCTGTATTACCATTCTCCATTAGCACTAGAGTCCTGGAAGCCATATTCTTGTAGGATAATCCCACATTGTTCATGCTTTACTTGAAGAGGGTAACATATCAACTGCACAGTTGTTAGTTATCTGGTCAAGTTTTGGTATTTCTGAATCATGGAGGGCAGAAGTTGAACTAACTGGAGGTTGGGAATAGATAAATGGAGAAAATGTAAAACCTATGCAATGGTCTCTGTGAAACAAGTAATTATATTTCCTGTGACCAGTCCAAGAGCAAGCACTAAAATCCATAAATTCAATGTGCAATTATAATTTAGTTTTAGATCTTTTTAGGGCATGCACTAAAATTTAAGTACCTAAACTCTAGTTATACCACATTGAATTATTAAATATAAATTTCAAAAAACTGCAAATTGTAGCTAAGGTTAGGATTTGTTCAGAAACCAGAAATTGAATACAAATTCAGAAGGACTAGAAAGACTGTTCAGTAAACTGCTTGCCATTTAAGCATGAGGAACTGAGCTTAATTCTCAGCATGTATACAGAAATCCAGCAACTCTTTTATATCATATTCTCATATGATAGATTTTGTTATTTAAAAAGTTTTGATAGCATAGCTGTTTGAAAGTAAAATGTTGATTTTTTTTCTAAGATTTATACATGCTTAGGAAATTCAGCCTTTGGGCAAGATACACATTTTTCATACTTCTGGCTGTTGTTCTGATTTACAGTGTTTTCTTGGTGTTTTGTGTAGCTAACATTTTCTTCCACCTTGAAGCTAGAGCTCTAGGGTATAAATCCAGATTCTCCTTCACTTTAGGAACAAAGAAGGTCAATTGATTTGACCAAAGAATGCAGATGACAACATATGTTGATCTTTCATTTTTCTTCCTCTTTTTGTTTTCTGAGATAGGTTTTAATTGACTGTGTCTAGGGTATAAATCCAGATTCTCCTTCACTTTAGGAACACAAAAGGTCTTATATAAGGTCAATTGATTTGTTCAAAGAATGCAGATGATAACATATGCTTACCTTTCATTTTTCTTTCTCCTTTTTCTTTCTGGAAGATGTTTTAATTGACCATCTAGGAAGTGTTGTAGCCTATCTGGTGTAGTGACTCCATATAAAAGTAGAAAAGAGGGTGAAACTGCCATGAACTTCATTCTAAAAATGTCAAGAGATATTTCTGAAGTGCCTAAAAGTGTTCTTCGTATTTTATTTGGAGAGATTTATTATTATTAGATACAACTTTAACAGCAAATGTGGCAATATTATACCAAAATACTCATGAAAATTGTTCATTTGTTGATGTTAAAATTAGATATTAGGAAACATTTGATGAATGTCCTTGATACTGCGTTCTTGTTTAAATACATATTCATTTCTCACAGGTGGAGTTTATAAAAGGATTGTTTAGTGTCTCTTAGTCTTCTATCATGCCACTGTCTACATAATCATGCAGTTGGGTGGGGCCTTTAATGTTTAAGTGTTTAATTCAATCTTTCAATATTTTATTGAGAATACATTTTTTCATACAGTGTATTTTGATTATAGATTCCTTTCCCAAACTGCTCCAAGATCCTCCCTACCTCCTCTCACACCAAATCCGCATCCCTATTGTCTGTCATTAAAAACAGACATCTAAGGAATAATAGTAAAATAAGATAAAACAAAACAAATTAGAATAACACAGACACATTAAAAAAAAAAAACAGAAGAAAAGGGGCCAAAGAAAAAGCAATAGAAACACACAGAGACATAGTGGCACAACTGTTACTACACATAGGAATCCCATAAACACACAAAAGGGAAGGCCCTAATATATATGAAAAGGAACTGTAAGGTGAAAGAAAAAAATGCCCTGATAAAACATGAGACAATGACCAAAGGTGTCATTGATTTAGTTTTGTGTTGGGTATCTCTAGCTGGGCCTGGGCATGCCCTTAGGTGTGCTTGTATCCCCAGTGAGTTTGCCTGAGAGAATCATTTTTCAGTTGTGAGCTGTTACCAATTGGAGATGGCTTCTGAGTAGGGTTTGGTGGCTTGGGTCCTCGTTTCTCAACACTGAGACCTCAGCCAGCACAGTTCTGTGCAGACCCTATACATGCTGCCACGGTCTCTGGGAGTCCTGCCATGTTTAGAAGGCCTCGTTTCTTTGGTTTCCTTCATCCCCTATGGCTTTTACAGTCTTTCTGCCTCATCATCCACAGGGTTACCTGGGCCCTGAGTGGAGGGATTTGATGGAGACATCTCATTTAGTGCCGAGTGTTCCAAAGTCACTCACTCTCTGCACATTGTCCAACTGTGGGTCTCTGTATTTGTTCCCTTCTGCTGTGGGGAGAAAGCTTCTCTGATGATGGCTGAGCAAGGCACTGATCTCTGACTATAGCAGAATGTCACTAAGAGTCATTTTGTTGTTATATTTCTTTAGCAGAACAGTAATACTTGTTTTCCCCTCAGTCCCTGGACTATTTGGTCTCAAGTTCTTGGACACCCAAGCAGCATAGGGTATGGATTCCATCTCATGAAGTGGGCCTAAGTCAAATCAGATATTGGTTGGGTAGGCACTCAGTCTGTGGTTCTACTGCACTAGTGTGTCTTGCAGACAGGTGACTATCATCATAGAATGGAGAGTTGGCAGCTGGGTTAGTGTTTATTTTTATCCATTGGTAGCACATGGAGTACCTTCCAGTATTAGGAACATTAGTCCAGAGAGGTGAAGGTTCTGGGAAGCACTGGTTCAACTTCTCTGCATTCAATGACTTGTGTAGATGTTGTCTTCAGCATAATGGCTTCACCATGAGGTTATTAAGAGCCACCAATAGCCTTGGCAATAGCCTAGGTTGTTTGCATGGTGAAGTCCCTTGAGGCCCCTTTGGAAACAACTGGATCTGATGCAACCAATTCCCTAGAAGCTTCATTTAGGGATGAGAGATGTCAGTTGGGGACCCATCTCCCCTGGTTATTTGATGATTTTATTTAGATGATATTCATGTAGGTATCTGTCTTAGGAAGCTTCTACTGTATTAGGTTTTTATACAGCTCTTCAAACGGGCCTTAGTTTAGTTTTTCCCCCCTCTCTCACTCATCTCTCCCCCCTCCCATTTGAACTTCTCATTTCTGTCACCCCACACACATCCACCCTTAACTATCTATTCTAGTTCCCCTTCCTAGGGACATCTATCCGTCCCTTCATAATACATTACTGTATACCCTGTCCCTGGTTCTGTAGATTGTAGCTTGCTTATCATTGAATTAATAGCTAATAGCCACATATTAGCAAATACATATCATATTTTTCTTTCTGGGTCTGGATTACCTCACTTGGGATAATTTTTTGTAGCTCTATTTACCTGTGAATTTCTGGATTTCATTTATTTTAAAGGCTGAGTAATATTCCATTGTGTAAATGTTCCATATATCAATTATCCTCTCACCCATTAGCGGACCTCTATGCTGTTCTCAATTTCTGGCTATTATTAATAGAACAGCAATGTACGTGGTTGAGCAAGTGTTGCTGTAGTAGGATGAAGCATCCTTTGGGTGTATGCCCAAGAGTGCTACAGCTGGATCTTGAGGCATATCAATTACCATCTCTTGAGGAACCCTCACACTGACTTATGTAGTGACTATATACGTTTGCACACCCCACAGCAATAGATGAATCCTATCCAGCATAAGTTGTCACTTGTGTTTTTTATCTTAACCATTGAGAGAGATTTAAGATGGAATCTCAAAGTAGTTATGATGTGCATCTCCCTGATGGTTAAGGATGTTGAACATTTCTTTAAGTGGTACTTAGGCATTTGTATTTCTTCTTTAGAGAATTCTTTGTTTAGATGTGTACCTCAGTTTTAACTGGGTTGTTTTTCTTTTTTTATGTCCACTGCATTGAGTTCTTCATATATTTTATATATTAGCCCTCTATCACATGTGTAGTTGACAAATGACTTTTCCCATTCTGTTGCCTGACATTTTATCTGACGATGGTGTCCTTGGCCATACAGAAACTTTTCAGTTTCATGAGGTCCCATTTCTCAATTGTTGATCTTAGTGCCTGTATTAACTGTGTAATATTTAGAAAAATCTTCTCCTGTGCCAATGAGTTCAAGACTGTTGTCACTCTCTCTTCTATGAGGTTCACTGTCTCTGGTTTTATTTTGAGGTCTTTGATCCATTTGGAGTTGAGTTTGTCCTGAGAGATAGATGTGGATCTATTTGCATTATTCTGCATGCTGACATCCAGTTATGCCAGCATCATTTGTTGAAGATATTTTCTTTTCTCCATTGTATGGTTTTGGCTTTTTTGTCAAAAAATCAAGTGTCCACAGGTGTGTTGATTTATGTCTCAGTCTTCAATTCAATTTCACTGATCAATTTACATCTTCTACATGCAGCCACCCTGTTTGACCAGCACCATTTGTTGAAGATGTGGTCTTTTTATCAGTATATATTTCTGGATTCTTTATAAAAAATCAGTTGTCCATAGGTGAGTGGGCTTGTATCTGGGTCTTCAGTTCAATTCCATTGTTCAAGGTGTCTGTTCTTGTGCCAATATCTTGCTGTTTTTATTACTGTAGCTCTATTAAAATTTATAATCAGCGATGGTGATACCTCTGCAGTTCTTTTTATTATTTAAAATTGTTTTAGCTATTCTTTTGTTGTGTTTCTATGTGAAGCTGAAAATCATTCTATTAAATTCTGTGATTAATTGTGTTGTAATTTTGGTAGGCATTGCAATACATCTGTAGATTGCTTCTGGTAGGATGTCCATCTTTACTATGTTGATTCCGCTGATCCATGAGCATGGGAAAACTTTCCATCTTTTGATATCTTCTTCAATATCTTTGTGTTTTTAATCACTTCTTTTATTAGAGATACCCCCAAAATATTTTATATTAATTGAAACTATTATAAATAGTGTTGTTTTCTTTATTTATTCTTCAGTCATTTAACTATAGGAGGAATATTAATTTTGTGTGGTAATTTTTCATTCTGCTACATTGCTGAAAGTGATTATCAGCTGTAGAAGTTTCCCAGTGGAAATTTTAGGATCACATATGTATACAACCACTTCATCTGTAAATAAAGATACTTTGATTTCTTTCCCTTCTTTGTATCTTCTTGATCTCCTTCAGTATTCTTATTGCTCCAGCTAAGACTTCAAGTACTTTCTTAGATAGGGCTTTATTTCTGTGAAGAGACAGTCATTATAAAGGAAATCACTTAAGTGGGATTGACTTAGAGTTTCAGAGACTTAGTGCACCATAGTCATGGCAAGAAGCATGATTGCATGTAGGCAGATACAGTGTTGGAGAAGAAGCTGAGAGTTCTATATCTTGATCTTCAGGCAGCAGGAGAAGACTGAGACATACTAGGCCTGACTTGAGCTTCTAAGATGTCAAAGCACACACCCTGTGACACACTTCCTCCAACAATACAACACCTATTCCAAACATCCACACCTCTCAATAGTGACAGTTTCCACGAGCCTCTGGAACCATTTTCATTGAGACTACCACAAGTACTATATTGAATAAGTATTGAGAGAGTGGGTAACCTTGCCTTATTCCTGAGTTTATTACAAATGATTTGAGTCACTCTTCATTTAGATTAATGTTGGCTGTGGGATTGCTGTAAACTGCCTTTATTATGGTGAAATATGTCCTTGTCTGTCTACAGTATCCAAGATTTAAAAAAATATTTATTTATTTATGGATATGAGTGCTTTATCTGAATGGACACTTGAATGGCAGAAGAAGGCTTCAGATCCCATTATAGATGGTTGTAAGCCACCACTTGGTGGTTGCAAATTGAACTCAGGACCTCTCATAAAGCAGCCAGTGCTCTTAACCGCTGAGCTGTCTCTCCAGCCCCGATCCCAGACTTTTTTTTTATACAGTTTGTTCTGCAATTACTTTTTTAGGGGTGGAGGAGACTTTTAATTACTGCTTCTATTTCATTAGGGGTTATAGGTCTGTTTAAATTTCTTATCTGACCTTGATTTAACTTTAGTAAGAGGTATGTATCTATTTGACTATTACATTTTATGAGGAATTTATTTTCTAGTCTACTCTATTTGGTGTTCTTTATGCTTCTTGTATCTTGATAGGAACCTCCTTCTTTAGGTTAGGTAAATTTTCTTGTATGCTTTTGTTGAAAAAAATTTTAAACCTTTTACCTCAGTATCTTTTCCTTTCTATATTTCTATTATTCTAAGATTTGTTCTTTTCATTATGTTGCATATTTCCTGGATGTTTTGTGTTTTTTAGATTTAACATTTTTTTTAACTGAGGTGAGGTATCCATTTCTCCTACCATGTCTTCAATATACCTGAGACTCGCTCTTCTATATCTTGTATTCTGTTTATAAGGCTTACCTCTGAGTTTTTTGGTTGAATCCCTAAATTTTACATTTCCAGATTTTCCGCAGTTTGAGTTTTCTTTATTGACTCCCTTTTCTTATGAGCTTTATTGCATTTCTCAGGGCCTACTGTAGTAAGGTTGTTGAGCTCTAGTGGAGATATATTGTCTTGGCTGTTATTAATTATCCTCGCTCCACTGGTGTATAGACATATTTTGATGATTATAATCTCATGTATTGATATCTGATCTTATGATTGATGGGTGGGTGTTCTATTCCTTGGTTTCTGTTTTCATTTCTGGTTCTTAGGAGTGTATGGTAGCATTGGTTTGCCTACTATGGAATGCTTCTGAGATCTTGCTGGGTATGATCACTCGGGGCCCCAGGTAGAATGTGTTTCTAGGTCTTAGGAGCTGACACTAAGGAATGGAGTTGGCTAGAAGGGGCTTCAGATGTTTACAAGAGGGAAGAAAGCTTTATTTGCCACCAGGATCTGCATAGACCCCTG
The DNA here is from genome assembly GCF_007827085.1 of Peromyscus californicus insignis. Classification (NCBI taxonomy): domain Eukaryota; kingdom Metazoa; phylum Chordata; class Mammalia; order Rodentia; family Cricetidae; genus Peromyscus; species Peromyscus californicus. The sequence goes on along the minus strand of NW_026294514.1, from coordinate 6,729,590 downwards.
GGAATAGAGGCAGAGAGGAAGGAGTAGCCTCAGCAAGTAGTTTCCTACATAGCTGGGGGTTAATACTCATGGAGTTGGGATTGAAAGGAAAGAGTAAGAGTGAAGATTGCCTACTTGATACTCCATTGAAGAAAATTGATTTTTCCTTAGCCATCAGGTGTTAGTTGCAAATAACTTCTTGATTAGAGGTGTGATTGTTGGGGCTAATTGCTAATTATGATGTCTTCTTTAGAGTAATATGACCTACAATGTTTCTATGCCTCTTATGGACAAATTGTTATTTTCAATTAATGTAAAAAAGAGAGCCAAAGTTTATGCCATTTTTACATAGTTTTGAGTAAATTATATGTTGTTGAAGTCCACCAAGTTTTCTTAGTGACTTTACCCACCAGGACTTCATAAGAGGATGGTTAGGCCACCAGCCTGGGTACCAGGTATTTAGAAGGGTCTACACTTGGTTGTATCTAGCAAGGAGGAGGTCTTTTGCCTCACCCCATGGCATTTTTATAAAAATCCCCTTTGAATAATGTTCTGGGCTGGTGGGTTTTAATCCAGGACCTCCTGAGGCTATCCTGTGTTTCTGTCTTGCATCTCATCATCTAGGTATCTCTTTCTATCTAAATATTTCCCACTTCTTCCTGCTCAAGAGTACCCTGGTTATAAAAGTGGAGGCTTGTCTCCCACATGTGACCCTGTGTCTACCTGCCTGTTTTAGTTCTAGGACCCCATGTGGGTTAAATCTCCACAAGCTTTCATACTGCTACAGTCTTTCTGTGTTCATATGTGGATCAGTTATGTTATGTTCAGGAGACATTGTTTGGAGTCATCCATCACCCCTAGCTCTTACAATCTCTCTGCCTCCTCTTTCAAATAGCTCTTTGGTCCTTGAGAGAATAGGTTTGATGAAGATATTCCATTGAGGACTGAGTGTTTCGAGTCTATCATTCTCTATACATTGGCATGTTGGGGTTCTCTGTGTAGTTCTCAATCTACTGCAAGAAGAACCTTCTCCAATGAGGGCTGAGTGAGGCCCTTTTCAATAGGCATTGCAATATGTCATCAGGAGTCATTTTATTGCTGTACTCCTTTAGCAGAATAATAGTGGTAGGTTTTCCTTTAGGCCCGTGACCTACACCATTTTAGGTTCTTGGCCCCTTTGGCAGTGTCAAGGATGTGTTCTATCATGTGGTGTGGACCTTAAATCCAATTGCAAACAGTGATTGTTTACTCCTATAACATTTGTACCACTATTGCATCAGTATAACTAGGATGAAGGTCACTATTGTAGGTCACAGTGTATGCAGCTGATGATTCCTTTTCTCTTTTAATATTCCTACAGAGTACCTTCCAATACCAATTAGGATACTAATTAGGGATGAAGCTTCTACTTAGTCATTAATAAACTTCTCTGTGTTTGGTGACATTAGTAAGTGTTGTCTTCAGACACAAAGCCATCACTTCAGGTTGTAGAGGGCAACCAATAACCTTGGAAATAATCGGTGATGTTTGGTGCTTACCACGAAACTCCTTTTTCCAATGACTCAACAAGATATAGCCCATTTCTTGCCTTAGAGGTGTTAGGTGGCATAACATGTCTAGTTGGAGCATTGTCTCCTTAGTTATTTGATATCTCCATTTTAATTACTTTAATATATGTATACACTCTAGTACATTTCTACAGTAGTTGGTGTCCATATGGTTTTTCAAAGTCTTTAGTGTTAATTTTTCCACCACATATTGTCTCCTTTTCTTTTCTCTTCCTTCCCCATTCACATTTAAATATCCCATTCTATTTCTCCCTTTATCTCTCTGTAACAATATATTCTATTTCCTTTTCCTTGGGAGATCCTTACCTCCCTCCATTTCCCTTACTAGATACGTGCCTTCTGTGATTATGCAGACTGCAGCCCACATATTAAAAATTTGACAGCTTACATTCACATGTAAGCAAAATCAAACAATATAGTCTTTGAGTCTATATTACATCACTCGGTATATTTTTTTCTAGCCCCATCCATTTACCTGCAAATTTTATAATTTAACTTTTTTAAAATCAACTGATTAGTATTCTACTGTGTGACTGTATCACATTTTCATTTTCTATTCATCAATTTATGATCACCTATTTAGGGTAGAACACTCAATCTCCTTTTCTCAACACTTTGACTAGTTATATATCTCTCCATTGATGACAGTCAACTGCAAAACAAGCGTCTTAGAAACAAGACTGGGAGCACTGATGGCTGGGCAGTGGTAGGGAGTTGAAGGCATAGCAACCAGCAAAAGACTGGCCCAAGGTCAAGGCAGCCCAGTCCACAAAGGGATGAGGTAAGTGATATCCTAGCCACGCCTCTTACTGATGAGCTATTGGTAATGGATGTTTGCTGATGGCAGAATCATTCTTTTCTAAAAATGTGACCACTTAAGTTTAACGTCCTCTAGTAAATATCCCTCATACTCAGGCAAGCAGTATAGGCTGGACTTGGTATGTTATTAAAAAGGAAAGACATGATGTCTGAGTCTTCAATATAAACTTAAATTTAGATCACTAAACAAAAATTAGATGCCTTCATGTCTTTCTTAGTATCCATCCACACAAAAAAGCAAGTTTCGTAAGTAGGCAGATAAGGTGCACTGATTCCAGGGGTAGACAATAAGTAACCAACACACTGGGTGTAGAGTCCGTGTAGCAGGATTTGACGTTTCTTGTTGTTCCTCCCTAATTACCATACTTGATCCCCTAAATTGTAATATTATGTCACACCTTAAGGATTTGTTACCATCTAGTCCAGTCGTCCCTCTGATGTCATTCTCAAGATCTGTGTAGCTTCTCATCCTGACAGTTTTTTAACCATCTCTACTGTCAGATGAGCCTTTCTAGGGAGCACTGGTGACAGAACAAGACAGAGAAAGCAACTTAGATAAGTGATGCTTATTGGTTGATTTCATTTCCCCATAAGTAACTATCTTATAATAGTTTCACTGAAAACTTAATCCATAGAAAGCATGTATTGCCAAGTCTGAAGGCTATGAATGGGATCTATTCTGATTTTCATTGAGATGTGTTAACATCTACATGATCTAAATATCTCATCCCAGATAACATTTTCCAGACTTTCCTTTAGAAGAAAGGAAAATCAGAATAGTTACTATTGAAAAAAAACCATGAAACTCTATTTTAGAAAAAAAAACTTTTTCCTTTTGTCAAAACATAGGTTTCATAACTTCAGAAATACCTACCTAAGCAAAAACAATACATCATGCAGCAAACTTCTCTAAAACTAAGTGAGAACTAAGTACTAATATAAACAGTAATATGCTAAAAGAAACTCTGCTTTGTTAGCATCCTTCAGTTCCTCATCTTCCCAGCTTCACGCAGCTCTTAAAACCCCACATTCTGCACTAATTCTTCTCTAAACACACCACGGTAAAACATATCCTATGTATCTGTCAAATTATAATGATTTCCTGCTGGCTACTGCATCCCATCATCCCTCTCTTAACAACTATAAAGTACAACTATGATCATATTCGTTTATTTACTCATTCTGTATTCATTTTAATTCATTTTGGGTACATCAGTGATACTCATTTCATATTCAAACGTTTCAAAGGCAGTGAGTGTTTCTACATTACAATTTATAAAATAAATTCCAGGATGGCTAGATGAATGAATGATTCACATGGATTGTAAAAAAGGCATGACCAGAGTTCAGCAAAGACCCAAGCACCTGCTTGCTTCTACACCAGGTTTTTAATAGGACGGTCAGTTGGGCGTTTGATTCCTCTGTGGTACCCAGCCAGAACATCTCTTCTCAGAAAGATGAACACTAACACTAAAAGGGCAGAGGCTAAAATCTGAGGATGATGGTGTGAGCAGAAAAACAACAACCTATAGCCAGATTCATACAGTTGCTGGTCGTGCACCATAGTGCACTATACATAACTGTGTGACTCAGAGGAGGCTGGGAGCAAAGATGTGGTTTATACAAACCAGCAGGCATGGTGGTTAACTCTGATGCATCCCCAGTACCACTGCAGGTCTGGAGCTTCTGCATGGGTCCTGATTTGCAATGAGAAAAAGAAGCCTGAAGACAACAACTCCAAAATGGAGAGAATATAGGTGAGCGATAAGAAGACTGAGATCCAAAAGAGTAACAATCATTTCAAGCTAAAAGTAAGACCTTTTCTCAATATGAAAACATGCAACTATGTTCTGCATCAAAAAATGACAACTGAAATGAATGTACTCCACATCCACTTGTATTGATAAAATAGCCCAAAGAACCTTACACAAGGACCACTAAATATTGAAAACAGATGCAAAGGCCAAGAAGAATTATGAAATTAGTATATTATTTAGGATGTAATATGCTGATATGTGTATAAGTGTGTCTGTGTCTATGTGTATAAATGTGTATTAAAGAGTGATGAGAGATGGAGAGAGTGGGGAAATTGTTTACTTTAATTCGCATTTGTCTATTTACTGGTTAATCTTATCCCTTCCCTAACAATATCATCAAAACCAATTAACACTGACACTATTGAGCTAAATATCTTGTATATTGTTCCAATTGTGTTGACTAACAGTATTGACCATCAGAGTTTGACAGAAATTTTTAAAAATGAAGCAAAATAAACAAAAGACAAGAAACATAAAAAAACAGCCAGTCAGAAAACATGGAAATCAAATATTATGTACATGTGTATAATTTATATATATATGACACATACCATATTTGCATTAACATAAAAACAATGGCTGGGATAAAAGTTTTACTAATTTCAATTGAAGCAGAAAGTAAAGAATTAGCTATCTTTTCAAAGATACAAATCTGAACAGTGCACACAACTTGAAATTATGAAAAGATGATTCAGACACCTCAAGAATTGTGAGACTTACTTGTTGAACTTCAACTATAAAATTTTTTTTAAAGATTCACTTAATGACAATACTTGGCGTCATCTAATGGCACAGGTTAGCACTCCATCCCCTACATAATTTTCTGTCCTCTGGTCACTGATATCCCTGGGTCATGGTCTACAGGTTTTGGAAAATCTAGACCTCTGAGAATATCAGGTCTTCGGTGACCTGAAAAGCTGCAGTGAATAAACCCAACAGAGTCTTCTCATTGATGTCAACAGAATATCTGTACTCAATGTCTGCTATTCTGATCAATAAATGTATCTTAACTGATTATTTAAAGTCAGCTCTGTGCACAAGCAAGTGAATCTCAGTCAGCCTGCTCTCCAGAGCCAACCCCTTCATAGCTTTCATTTCCATGATATTCCTGTTGGTTGTGTGAAGTCGTTTCAGCATCTAGTTCAGAGTGTTAGCAATGTCTTGATTGTGTGTACAGGTGAAAATGCTCTCCTCTGCTACTTTCTCTAAGACCATATTGTACTCTGTAGGATGTTTAAAGCCCCTTGAATGTCCCTACTGGAGAGGGGGATGAGAGCTTTAATTCACTGTTTGGAGCAAGAATCTACAAAGGGATTTCAATAACTATCACCACTGCTTGTCTTTGATCAGGAAAAATAAATCTTTTTCTTAAAACACACACACACACACACACACACACACACACACACACACACACACACACACACACACACACTTTAGCCAGACAAAAATGTAACCATACTATGAAGGGAGTAGAATATTTAAATAAAATACCTTGTCTTGTTTACTTACAGCCTTACTCTCTTTCTACCACTCAGATGAATTAAATAACTCAATGTGAACTATGAAATAATGAAAGAATAAATACAAGCCACAGAGCAGCACAACGTCCACAAAGTAAAAAACAATCATTTTGTTCACAAGAAGCATTGAGGACAGAGATAAAGAACAACAAAGCAAGGAACGTTGTCTTCCCTGCATGTGCCAAGGGTAAGTCTCTATCAAGAATATGGACAAGAAATTCAGAAGAAAACACAAGCAAAGGCAATTCATAAGAAGGAAAATACAATAATCTGCAAATAATGGAATGAATGGTGAAACCCATAAATAGAAGTTTGTAAAAAGTGATACCTGCATTATAGCTATTAGGAGAACTTGATAGTGCATGGAAGTTTGGAAAACTCTAACAGTCACTGTTAATTGGAGTAATACTACTTTGGCCATTTTAGTGTGCCATTTCTCAGTAGACTTTTATTTATACACCATAATATGTCTCTGCATCTGGGAGTAAATATCTCAAACAAGGTAAAACAAGTGAAATACAAGGAAACATGGCTTGACGGTGATGTTTTTGTTACTAAATTGAGAGACTACATCAAGAAAACTTAGTTGGTTTGTTCTTTGGAAACCTCAAAAATCTGTTAATACGATTTACTTGTGGACTCAATAAGCCTAACAACTTTTAAGAACATAATGCTTAATAAGCAAAGTAAGAAACAAAATACCGTATGACTAAAAATAATGTATGTGCACTTAAAACAGTCTCAAAAGATCTTGGAGTCCTTTAAATGATCATCTAAAACACAATGACATGCATTCAGTATGGTGGAGCATCTTTTTTCTTTTCTTTTTTTTTTCCTTTATTAAGAAATTTTCTACTCACTCCACATACCATCCACAGATTCCTCCCTCCTCCCTCTTTCCCAAACCACCTCACATCCTTACAACCCCCAAATAGAGGTCTCTCATGGGGAGTCAACAGAGCCCAGCACACTGAGCCTAGGCAGACCCCCTTCCCACTGCACCAAGGCTGTGCAAGGTGTCACACCACAGGCACCAGATTCCCAGAAGCCTTTCCATAGACCAGGGACAGATCCCAATCCCCCTGCCTGGGTGCTCCCCAAACAGTTCAAGCCAAACAACTCTCTTCCATAACCAGAGGGCCTAGTCCAGACCCATGGGGGCTCCACAGTCACCAGTCCACAGTTCATGGGCTTCCACTAGTGTGGCCGGTCATCTCTGCACATACTCCCATCATGATCTCGACGTCCCCCTCCTGTGGAATCTCTCCTTTCTCTCATCAATTGGATTCCCGGAGCTCAGCCTGGTGCCTGGCCGTGGGTCTCTGCATCTGCCTCCATCAGTCACTGGACAAAGGCTCTATGATGACAGCTATGTTATTTGCTAGTTCGGTCACCAGAGTAGACCAGTCCAGGCACCCTCTGGACCACTGCCAGCAGACCAAGGTGGGGTCAACCTTGTGGATTCCTGAGAGCCTCCCCAGCACCCTGCTTCTTCCTATTCCCATGATGTCCTCATCTATCATGGTATCTTCCTCCCTGCCCTCCCACTCTGTCCCTGTTCCTGCTTGACCCTCCCATTTCCTATGACCTCAAGCTCTACTATAGAGCTATAGTAATAAAAACAGCTTGATACTAGAATAAAAACCGACATGTGGACCAATGGAATCGAATTGAAGACCCTGACATTAATCCACACACTATGAACATATGATTTTCGACAAAGAAGCCAAAACTGTACCATGGAAAAAAGAGAGCATCTTCAACAAATGGTGCTGGCATAACTCGATGTCAACATTCAGAAGATTGCAAATAGATCCATATCTCTCACTATACACAAAACTCAAGTCCAAGTGGATCAAAGACCTCAACATAAATCCAGTTACACTGAACTTGATAGAAGAGAAAGTAGGAAGTAGTCTGGAACGAATTGGCACAGGAGACTACTTCCTAAATATAACACCAGTAGCACAGACACTGAGAGCGACAATTAATAAATGGGACCTCCTGAAACCGAGAAGCTTTTGTAGAACAAAGTACACGGTCAATAAGACCAAATGACAGCCTACAGAATGGGGAAAGATCTTCACCAACCCCAGATCTGACAGAGGGCTGATCTCCAAAATATATAAAGAACTCAAAAAGCTAGACTTCAAAATACCGAACAATCCAATTAAAAAATGGGCTACAGAACTTAACAGAGAATTCTCAACAGAAGAATCTCAAATGGCTGAAAGGCATTTAAGGAATTGCTCAACATCCTTAGTCATCAGGGAAATGCAAATCAAAACAACTCTGAGATACCATCTTACACTGGTCAGAATGGCTAAGATCAAAAACACTGAAGACAGCTTATGTTGGAGAGGATGTGGAGCAAGGGGAACACTCCTCCACTGTTGGTGGGAGTGCAAACTTGTACAGTCACTCTGGAAATCAGTATGGCAGTTTCTCAGAAAATTGGGAATAAGTCTTCCTCAAGACCCATTTATACCACTCTTGGGCATATACCGAAGGAATACTCAATCTTACCACAAGGACACATGCTCAACTATGTTCATATCAGCATTATTTGTAATAACCAGAACCTGGAAACAACCTAGATGCCCCTCAACTGAAGAATGGATAAAGATAATGTGGCATATATACACAATGGAGTACTACTCAGAGGTAAAAAACAATGATATCATGAAATTTGTAGGCAAAAGGATGGAACTAGAAAATACCATCTTGAGTGAGGTAACCCAGACTCAGAAGGACAAACATAGTATGTACTCACTCATAAGTGGATACTAGATGTGAGGGAAGGGATGGCCAGACTGCAACCCACAACTCCAGAAAAGCTAGCTGACAGGGAAAGACCCTAGGAGGGATACATGGATGACCCTGTGAAGGAGAAGTGGATGAGATCTACATGAACAGACTGGGTGTTGGGGGGGGGGTGGTGGCAGAGGGCGAGGAGTGGGGGAATGGCAGAGCATTTTCATTGGGTTAACAGACAACAAAACCTGAAGCATCAAATTTTAGAAGGAAATCAATTCTAAGGGGTGCATTATGTACAATGATCACAGTTTGCCAGATACTAAGTAAAGTTTTATTTTTTATGTTTGAGAAAATATTAATGATTGACGTAATACTAAGATAATAAGACACAGTCAGTTTGATTACTCTATTGTTTGTGAAGGTAATATCAAGAAGACATTGTAACCAATTGCCCCATTGTCTATCAGTAATTAACATTGAGACAAGGCAGGAATGCCAGCTGCCTGCCTCACTGTTTAGCTTTCAGGTTTTTTTTCTAGGAAATACAGATGACAAAAAGCAACCAGAACAGGCACTTTAAAAAAAAAGTAAAACTATAGTTACACATTGTAGAATTTTAAAACCAGAAAGCAAAGGGAGACCCACAACAGAACTACCTCAAGTCCTTAAACCATTCTGCAACATAGTCATACATAAAGCAAGCATTCAATTTCCTGGACCTGTGGGTTTCTCTGGCTTGGCTAGAGTTTGTGTTGACTAACATGTAAACCTTTTGTATCTTTGAAAACGCTGTCAGGAGAATGAAATTGTTTTCAGTAATCCTTGCAATTAATTATAGCACTTTGGAGGCCGAGGAAGGAGGGTCACCAGTTTGAGGCCAGCCTAAGCTTTCTAGCAAGAGCCTGTCTTAAAACAAAAATATATTTATGAATATGAATAAATGTGTCATAGTTAGGGTTTCCATCTCTCTAACAAAATGCTGTGAACAAAAGTAACTTGAAGAGGAAATGGTTTGTTTCAATTTGTAAATCTCTGACCACACTCCATCACTGATGCTTCAGGCAATAACTCAAAGCAGCAACATGGAGGTAGGACTGGAAGCAGAAGCCCTGGATGAGGGCTGCTTTCTTGCTTGCTCCTGATAGCTTGCTCAACCTGTTCCTTTACAGCTCAAGACCAGCTGCCAAGGGTGTCACTGCCCTCAATAGTTGGGCACTCCCACATTAATCAGGAAAATTCCCTACAGACTTGCCTACAGGCATACTGGTGGAGGCACTCTCTGATCCAAGGTTCCCTCTTCCCAGATGACCTTAACCTGTATCAGGTTGACCTAAAAACTAATCAAAACAAAATGCACCAAATAATTTAAATACGAGGTATTCAGTGGACACTGTTTAAGCTCAAACAGTAAAATGCAGTTAACCTCCAGGCATGGAGATGCATGCCTATAACCTATCACAGGGAGGCTGAGGCAGGAGTATTAACCAAGAGTTCAAAGGAAGCCTGAGATTCCTGGTGAGTACCAGTTCAGTCTGGGTTACAGAGTAAGTTTTGTTTCTGAAAATAAACCACAGTCCCCTAAAACATGGCTTAAAATGGATAAAAGATCAAAATGGAAAATTCCCTAAAGTAAGCATTGGAAAATATTTCCCACATCAGTTATAATGAGAGACTTTCAAACTGCACAATGATGTAACAATACACATCTGTTAGAATACCCAGAATCCCTCAAACTGACAACAGGGATTGCTGATGAAGATTGATACAGAGGAAATGTCATTCATGCTGGTGAACACAAAAGAAGGTAGACTCCTTTGAAGATTTCTGGATGACTTCTGATAAGCTTATTGAATATATTTTCAAATACTTATTAAAGAGCAGTAGAGTCTCTTAACATTCTAAGTACTTATTGTATATTTGAAATTTTATGTTCATATTAAAACATGCATGTGAGTTTCTATAGTGACTATATTCACATAGACCCCAACTTGAAGAAACCACAATTTTATTGGTGAACCAATATACAAATTTCTCTGATATTCTTTAATAATAAAGGAACTTAGGTTCAAGCTTTAGAAAAACCAGGAATGGCTTTTGAGTGTATATTGCCAGGTAAAATAAATCAATCCAAAAATCCTACATATTATATGACTAGTAATACAGAATCTGAATAAAGCAAAATTTATGAAAATGAAAAAAAATGAAAAACAGCAGAAATCCTCTATGTCATTTGCTATTGGAAGGGCAGGAAGGGTGAGATTAAAAAAAGCATAGAATTTTTTAGGGTTGTGAAATAATGTTATATGGTATTGTAGCTACAGGTAAATAACTATGAATTTATACATTGTACCTATATAGAAATAACTTTAGTATATTCAAATACAATACGTTTGAAGCTTGGGCATTCCAGGATGCAATATCAAATGTAAAACAAGTATGTAGATAAATAAATAAATACACATGATGCATGAAATAAGCTCACAAAAGAGTTTAGAGGAGAAAACTGTTAACCAAAATAACTTTAAAAGCAGTGGTGTCTAGGAGAAAAGCAAACTATCCACTACCGCCACATTAATATTCATGTCATTGTCCACTGGATACAATTTCATAGTTCTAATATAAGTATATTAATACTGGAACTAAGACATATATTAGAAAAAGAAATTATCCTTATTGTTAGATGCATATAGACTGGGGTTTGAAATATTGGTTTGAACTCATGTTGTGCAAAACATACATAAGTATTCATAGAAAAATATTTAGTGATGTTTTTTATACATGTGTAGATTATACAAATATTTTTTTTCTGTCAGATGAGAAGGTTAGAAATAATTATACCCTCACAGCTTCAGGCACACACAGTGCCTATATTATATTTTCTAATATCATCTTTCAACAAAAGCAGCCAGACCCCTGGGGAAATTTTTGATTCTAGAAGTGTGTCCAGAAATACACAGGATGAACAGGAAACTAGTTTTAGAAAGTCAGTACTCAAAATTAGGGCTTATTCCAAAATCCAAGAACTTTCCAACTGGTTGGGTTAATTATGACACTTAAGAATTGATGCCCA